>NW_021820853.1:0-154515 GCF_901001135.1 Rhinatrema bivittatum | reverse complement strand
CTCTGTGATGTCCAGTGCAATGTACACGGATGATGTTTTAGAAGTAATAAGCTCTCCGGCATTTCTCTCAATGGCATACGCAAGCTTTCGTTTCCTCTCCTTCCATTCCGCTGTGCAAAGGGAGCCTCGGGTCAGCCGGCACCACTTTAAAGGGTAGCACTAGCGGAGCAGGAGGCACCAGGTCCCTGAAAATTGGGTCAGGGGTCCTGGAGTGTGAGGGGGGGGGGCACTTTTGGAGTTTGGGGCATGGCTTGAGCAAAGGAGGCAGAATTTATATTGGGGGTGGGGGCTTGCCAGGGAGAGGGGGCCCAGGAGGGTCATTTCATATGTGCGTTTTGGGGGGGGGGGGGGGAGTGAGGCTCTAGATCTGGATTTATGTCTATACCTGGGAAGGCTGGCGTTACTGTCACCCTGAGATGGCTGAGATGAGTTTGGGGAAAGGAATAATGAATATCAACATTTTCTCTTCCACCACTTCCCCCTCCTCCCATTAACCCACACTCACTTTCCTTTCCCGTCTAGGGATGACCCCCTTCCTCCCTCTCTCACCCCCACTGTGAGTCACAACTTTGGCATTCTTACTCCACCACAAGCTGCCTCCAGGCACAGCCCTCCCCTCTTATTCTCTGCAGGCTTCCTGAGGAAGGGGAGGGGGCAAGGTTGGAGCAAACACTGCAGAGCAGAACACAACTCCCTTCTCCAGCCCCTCCTCTCCTGTGTCGTCCCCCCCCCTCCCCACAGGCTTCTTGAAGGGGGGTGGCTGGAGCAGTAAACAGAGAGGCCTAGAGCCTTTTAGTGCTTCCCCAGCCACCTGCAATTGATACAAATTCCCTGAGTCTCCAGAGAAAATCTGAAGAATTGTGTAACATTTCTCTATTGTCCAGGGTGGAGCTAAAGCCTGTGAATTCCAGTGCCTGTTTTTATTTTCTGCAGAACTGGTACAGAAATGGGTTTTATTTGATCTAAAGCCTGTTTGACCGGGCTCTGCCTCTCACTATTAGCTTCCTGGTATTTTTCTACCAGGGGCAGTGGGAGGATGTTTTTGCTTTTTGAGATCCTCTTCTGGCTTTGGCCCCCACCTTTTTGTCGGAGGCTTGGTTGGGATATAAGCCCGCCTCCCGAGCATGCTCATACTTCAGAGAGAAGGAGTCCCTGACGTTTGTGCTGAGAGGAGAGGTCCCTGGCTAGGTCTCTTTAGAACATAAGAACATGAAATACTGGGTCAGACCAAGGGTCCATCAAGCCCAGCATCCTGTTTCCAACAGAGGCCAAACCAGGCCACAAGAACCTGGCAAGTACCCAAAAACTAAGTCTATCTCATACTACTGTTGCTAATAATAGCAGTGGCAAATTTCTAAGTCAACTTAATTAATAGCAGGTAATGGACTTCTCCTCCAAGAACTTAACCAATACTTTTTTAAACACAGCTATACTAACTGCACTAACCACATCCTCTGGCAACAAATTCCAGAGTTTAATTGTGCATTGAGTAAAAAAGAACTTTCTCCGATTAGTTTTAAATGTGCCACATGCTAACTTCATGGAGTGCCCCCTAGTCTTTCTATTATCCGAAAGAGTAAATAACCGATTCACATCTACCCGTTCTAGACCTCTCATGATTTTAAACACCTCTATCATATCCCCCCTCAGCCGTCTCTTCTCCAAGCTGAAAAGTCCTAACCTCTTTAGTCTTTCCTCACAGGGGAGCTGTTCCATTCCCCTTATTTTGGTAGCCCTTCTCTGTACCTTCTCCATCGTAATTATATCTCTTTTGAGATGCGGCGACCAGAATTGTACACAGATTTCAAGGTGCGGTCTCACCATGGAGTGATACCGAGGCATTATGACATTTTCCGTTTTATTCACCATTCCCTTTCTAATAATTCCCAACATTCTGTTTGCTTTTTTGACTGCCGCAGCACACTGTACCGACGATTTCAATGTGTTATCCACTATGACACCTAGATCTCTTTCTTGGGTTGTAGCACCTAATATGGAACCCAACATTGTGTAATTATAGCATGGGTTATTTTTCCCTATATGCATCACCTTGCACTTATCCACATTAAATTTCGTCTGCCATTTCGATGCCCAATTTTCCAGTCTCACAAGGTCTTCCTGCAATTTATCACAATCTGCTTCTGATTTAACTACTCTGAACAATTTTGTATCATCTGCAAATTTGATTACCTCACTCGTCGTATTCTTTCCAGATCATTTATAAATATATTGAAAAGTAAGGGTCCCAATACAGATCCCTGAGGCACTCCACTGCCTACTCCCTTCCACTGAGAAAATTGTCCATTTAATCCTACTCTCTGTTTCCTGTCTTTTAGCCAGTTTGTAATCGACGAAAGGACATCGCCACCTATCCCATGACTTTTTACTTTTCCTAGAAGCCTCTCATGAGGAACTTTGTCAAAAGCCTTATGAAAATCCAAGTACACTACATCTACTGGTTCACCTTTATCCACATGTTTAACTCCTTCAAAAAAGTGAAGCAGATTTGTGAGGCAAGACTTGCGTTGGGTAAAGCCATGCTGACTTTGTTCCATTAAACCATGTCTTTCATATATTCTGTGATTTTGATGTTTAGAACACTTTCCACTATTTTCCTGGCACTGAAGTCAGGCTAACCGGTCTGTAGTTTCCCAGATTGCTCCTGGAGCCCTTTTTAAATATTGGGGTTACATTAGCTGTCCTCCAATCTTCAGGTACATTGGATGATTTTAATGATAGGTTACAAATTTTTACTAATAGGTCTGAAATTTCATTTTTTAGTTCCTTCAGAACTCTGGCGTGTATACCATCCAGTCCAGGTGATTTACTACTCTTCAGTTTGGCCTGGAGAAGAGAGGGATGGCAACAGAAAGAGAGAGCTGGAACTGGTGTTCTGTTCTTTTGATCACAGCCTCATCCCTTGGGGTGTTTTTGATTGGAAGGAAGAGAAGGATTTTCTTTGGGTCGCTGATCTCTTGGCCCAAGCTGCAATGCAGCGGCAAGGGTGAAGAGGATGTGTGATATCTTTGTGCAGTAATCTGGGACTTTTCTAAACCAGCGAGGGTCCTGTATTCTGCTTTTGGATGTTGGGATTTTTCTATCTTCTGCCCAATTTAGCGTAGGCTGGAGTTGCCCAGTACCCTACCCTCCAGTGGGGAGGGATGGTGGTGTAGCAGGGATAAAGATACCACAGTTTTTCTGTATCTTATATGTTAATGCTGTTTCTGATTTTCCTGATACTGATTTTGGATCCTTATTTTTTCACTTGAAGTAAACTGTTTTTTGTTGAACTCCAACTGGGACTCTGCCATCTTCATTTCCTCCCTGCTAGCAGTAGTAAATGGCTTGTGAAAGGAGAGGCTACTGGAGGCTGGCACAGGGGTTTTTGGTGTTTTATTTTTACTGTGGTTTGGGGGTCTCCCCTGCACCTTATTGGCACCCCAGAGGCTTAGAGAAGTGGAGTTTTCATCGAATATTCCTAAGGCCCTGGAAATTTAGCTCCCTGGATGAATTTAACCCGCCAATGTTATATTATACAATGTTCTATGATATTCTAATGTGTTGAATTTATGTTATGTCTAAGTACCATGTAAGTAAATGTGTGAACATGTCCCAAATTTTCTTTTTAAAGGGAGAAGAATATAGAGCTCCACCGGGTCTCTACGAAAGTGTGGCTTCATAGAAAGGCTATGGAGGTAGAATAGGAAACAGAGAGTAGGATTAAATGGTCAGTTTTATCAGTGGAAGGGAGTGGACAGTGGAGTGCCTCAGGGATCTGTACTGGGACCGGAACTTTTCAATGTATTTATAAATGATCTGGAAAGAAATACGAGTGAGGTTATCAAATTTGTAGAGGACACAAAATTATTCAGAGTAGTTAAATCACAAGTGGATTGTGATACATTACAGGAGGACCTTGCAAGACTGGAAGATTGGGCATCCAAATGGCAGATGAAATTTAATGTGGATAAATGCAAGGTGATGCATATAGGGAAAAATAACCCATGCTATAATTACACAATGTTGGGTTCCATATTAGGTGCTACCACCCAAGAAAGAGATCTAGGCATCGTAATGGATAATACTTTAAAATCGTCGGCTCAGTGTGCTGCAGCAGTCAAAAAAGCAAACAGAATGTTAGGAATTATTAGGAAGGGAATGGTTAATAAAATGGAAAATGTCATAATGCCTCTGTATCGCGCCATGGTGAGACTGCACATTGAGTACTGTGTGCAGTTTTGGTCACCATAACCAAAAAATATATAGTTGCCCTGGAGAAGGTACAGAGAAGGGCAACCAAAATAATAAAGGGGATGGAACAGCTCCCCTATGAGGAAAGACTAAAGAGGTTAGGGCTGTTCAGCGGAGAAGCGACGGCTGACGGGGGATATATTAAAAGTATATAAAACCTTGAGTGGAACAGAACGGGTAAATATGAATTGGTTATTTACTCTATCAGATAATAGAAGTCCTAGGAGGCACTGCATGAAGTTAGCAAGTAGCACATTTAAAACAAATTGGAGAAAATTCTTTTTCACTCAATGCACAATTATGCTCTGGAATTTGTTGCCAGAGGATGTGGTAAGGCAGTTAGTGTAGCTGGGTTTGAAAAGGGTTTGGATAAGTTCCTGGAGGAAAAGTCCACTAACTGCTATTAATCAAGTTGACTTAGGGAATAGCCACTGTTATTACTGGCATCAGTAGCATGGGATCTACTTAGCGTTTGGGTACTTGCCAGGTTCTTATGGCCTGGATTGGCCACTGTTGGAAACAGGATGCTGGACTTGATGGACCTTTGGTCTGACCCAGTATGGGCATGTCTTATGTTCTTAAAGGTAAATTGAAATTTGAATGTGATCCATTATCCCACCAGTATAGAGATCCCTGAAGATGAAACTATAAAATTGCCCTTTGTTGTATTTGGCGGTCCACGGGCTTTCCCCGGAACTGCTGCACTCACCTCCTCTTCGCTATGAGCGGAGCACGTCCTGCAGCACACAGGAACCTTCATCTTCGCGCGCTCCGTTCGCGGCATACCGGGGTCTCCTCTGCCATTTTCTGCGCAGAAAATGGCAATTCTGTGCGGGGGGGGGGGGGGAAGACGGTGATTCTGCACAAATTATCTCCGCAGTAGCGCAGAATTCCCCCAGGACTAAGATTTACCTCAGAAAGAGGCCTTATGAACTGTAGGCAGTGCTATATTCCACTTCACAACAGATTGTTGGTAAGGTTACGTTGGAACCTTATCCTTGAGTCCAGCCTGACTTTTACTACTTGCTGTAGAGATTGTGAAAGAAACCCAGGGCCTAGAGAGAGTTCTCTTCTCTCCTCCCATCCCCCCCATGGGGAATCCTGCAGAAACCTGGGGCTAGTGAATAATGTGGACTGGAAGGTAACATGAGCCCCATGGTCTCAGCCCAGAGTTTGTACACAATTTTACTGCAGCTTAGTAAACAGACTCCAGAATCACGTTCAGCCTGTTCTATATTTCTATGTTCAGTAAAATGGAAGCGGGTGCTCCTGAGGAAGGCAGCTCCATGGAGACCCTCAACCCACGTCTGAGAGGGAAAGGCAACGGAAGTGTTGGAAAATCAAACTCGGGGAAAGAAACAGGATAGAGAGACTGACAAAAGGTTAGAAAGACAGCTCCTAAAATGACAAACCAACATGGAAAAAGTGTTTGGAAAAGCTTTCCAGAAGTCTTCCCTTTCTTGTACATACAATACTCCTCCCCCCGCCATTTTCCATAACCTCAGGTTTCATAGTTCCAAGCATTCTCCATCTCTTCTAGCTGGGGGGAACAGAGCACACACCATGCAGTCCTGACCGCAAGCTCCGTGAGCTATTAAAAGCTCAAACAACTCGGATTTCATAACTTCAGCCTCCACAGGAAAGATACATCATCGTGGTAAGGATGGACTCTCGTCCAAAATAACTCAAACCCTTCAGAGCACGGAGGTGAATCTGGCAGAGCAGCGCAACCACATTCACAGGTACCAAGGAGGGCCCATGTCCAGAGAGGGCTCCTAGGAAAAAGTGCCTTCTGCCAGGGCATGCAGCTGTGCTATTAGGTCTTGGAACTCGGATTTTCTGTATTTTAAGTGCACTGAACAATAGGGTACTCACTGTGACTTTTCACCTGCAAGCAAATTTACCAGCAAAGAGCTCTTACCTTTCAATGACATTTACAGTGATAGTGGGTGTGGCTTTCCTACTGGACTACTGCAGAAGTTCTCCAGAAAACCCTAAGGGGCCTTGGGAGAAATTTGTCCCATTCTGGGATCATGGGTGCCGGAACGAACCATGAACTCCCACGTGAGCTACTGTTGCCAAAACGTAATTGGAGTTACATGTAAAAGACTCTGAGAATGCGAAAGGAGGCGGCATTTCACCTTAAGAATATAAGCTCAAGGGCTAGGTATCATGATTTGATGTTGAAGGAAAGAAGGCTCTAAGGAAATGCATCGAAATAACTTGCCTGCAGAGATGGTAGCAACCAAAACTGATATAACTGAAGTGGCTCTCTCTCTGGTGGCTCAATACATGTGAGGCAAGAATCGCGATGAGCTGAGGAGGATAAGGTTCTGTCAGAGCAAGCAATAAGCGTCCCTAAAAACCAAGGAAAACAAGTTGTTGGTAGATCACAAGCTTTTATCTTGCACAGTCCGCCCAGTTCCTCTGTCCCTATAGACCCCACTCAAGCTCGAGTAACACCCCCACACACTACGTCTTATCACCAACCCCCATATCTGCCCAAAGTTGTAGGCAAGGGCCAGAACAGAAAGCCTCCTTGATTGTTTGAAAGGCAGCTAGGGCTTTGGGTGTCCACTCCTGGGTGTTGGCCCCTTTCCTAGTCATTGCCGTGAGAGGGGCAACCAGGGACGAGTAATTAGCAATGAAGCTCCGGTAATAATTGGTGAAACCATTGTAAGGCACGGAGGCCTACTGGCTGAGGCCAGTCACGGATCCCCTGGACTTTCTCAGGGTCTATAGAAAATCCCCAGTCAGAAATGATATACTCTAGGAAGGGTAGGCGATTACGCTCAAACAGACATTTTTCCAGTTTGGCCTACAAGTGGTTCTCTCTCAGGCGTTGAAGGACGATCCGAACGTGATTTCGATGAGATTCAAGATCAGGATGTCGTCAAGGTACACGACTACAAAGGAATACAGAAGATCTCGAAAGATTTCATTCATAAGGCATTGAAAGACCGCTGGGGCATTGCATAGCCCAAAGGGCATCACAGTGTATTCGTAGTGACCATCCCTTGTATTAAATGCGGTTTTCCAAATATCATCAGGTTGGATGCGTATTAAATTGTACGCACCTCTCAGGTCCAATTTGGAGAAAATCTGTGCCTCTTCAAGGCGATCGAACAGTTCACTAATGAGGGGCAGTGGGTACCGGTCCTTGCGGGTTATGGCATTGAGCCCCCTGTAATCAATACAAGGGCGTAAGCCACCGTTCTTTTTCTTAACGAAGAAGAACCCCACACCTGCAGGGGAATCAGACAGGCGGATGAATCCTTTTTCTAGATTCTCCTTAATATACTCAGACATAGCTTGAGTCTCGGGTTGAGACAACGGGTAGGTCCTGCCTTTGGGAGGTGCGGTGCCCGGCAGGAGTTCAATAGGACAGTTGAACTTTCGTAATGGAGGCAGGGTATCCGCTTTCTGCTTCAAGAAGACATCATTGAAGTCAGAATATTGCGGAGGCAAACCAGGTAGGGTAACAGACTTCAGGACAGGAACTACTGGAGAAACAGAATGCAAACAAGTTTTCTGGCATTTGGAGCCCCACTGCACCAACTGCAGGGAATGCCAATCGAACTGGGGTTCGTGGGCCTGGAGCCAGGGCAACCCCAGGATAACCGGATGGGTTGATCTCTTCAATACGTAGAAGGGCATCACTTCCTCTTGGAGAGTACCCTTGGTGAGGCGGACAGCCACTGTCTGGTGAGTAATAAGTCCTGGGAGATGATCTCCTTGGATGGAGGCTATGCGAAGACTCACCTGCAAAGGCTGGAGAGGAATGTTCAGGAGTTTGACGATGTCATCCATAATGAAGCTGCCACTGGCTCCGGTATCAACAAGCACAGTGGTAGTGAAGGTGTGGGCCTGAATACCCAGGGATACAGGAAGCAAGAGTTGAGGGCCAGTAACAGTTGCGCCCAAGCTCGGGACCCCCACTGGGCTCAGGCATTTCAGTTTCCCGGCGAAACCGGGCAGGAGTGCAAACAATGTCCAGAAGTGCCATAAAAAAGGCAAAGGCCCTCCTTCCACTGACGGAGATGTTCGGTCGGAAACAAGCACCCACGATTTACCTCCATAGGTTCCACCACGGAGGGAGGTGGTGATGCTGGAGTCTTCACTGGATGATTGGAGGCACTTGTGGGACGTGTAGAAGGAGGGTGTGGAGCCTTTACTTCTAGGCGTCTTTGCCGGAGACGATGATCAATCTTACCAGCAAGGGAAATCAGGTCTTCTAGAGATGGAGTCTCACAGATGGAGAGCTCATCTTTGAGAGCACAGGAGAGTCCATCTAGGAAGATGGCTTGCAGACAATCTTCTTGCCACCCAAGCTCCGTGGCCAGAGTCCTAAACTCCACCGTATACTCGGAGAGGGTCCTTGTCCCTTGACGGAGGTGGAGTAAGTCAAGGCTGACCACAGCCTGGTGGCCTGGGTCTCCGAAGGTCTGCTTGAAGAGAGCGATGAATTCAGACAACTTGGAGAGGATGGGATCAGAACGTTCCCATAAGGGAGAAGCCCAAGCAATGGCCTTCCCTTCCAGATGAGACAGGATGAAGGTCACCTTGGTGATTTCCTTCAAAAACAACGAGGGTTGCAGTGCAAACTGCATACAGCACTGATTAAGGAAGCCACAACAGGAGCGTGGATCCCCGTTATATCGAGGAGGTTCAGGAAGTGCCAATGATGCTTTGGGAAGCATAGTGGCTGAGAGGCCCACAGGATTGGCCAAAGCTGATCTTGTAGCTGGGAACGAAGTTCTTCCACCGAAGAGGCCAACGTTTTCAAGGCTTGATATGTTGTTTAACTGTAGCGGCCAAACCCGGTAGGGCTCGGGAGGCGGAGACTCTGCTGAGTCCATGGCCTTGGAAACTTGTTGCGCTCGGGGGTGGACCCTTGTCCTGAGGCAGTGGAGAACTGCCTCCTGGTTGGGACCAGGAAGCAACTGCCCCCAGGGGGTGGAGCACTGGAGGAGACAGAGTCTAGGTAGAGCTTCACCACTGGAAGCCTGAGGTCCTCCCCGGGAGGAGCCCGTAGGGACCCGGGCCGCTTGGACTTAGGTGGGCCTCGCAGGGTCTCCTAGGAAGGTGGAAGTCCGGCGTGCCCACGGGCAAAAGGGGAGCGCGGTCAGGTTTGAAGCAGGAGGTCTGATGTAACAAGGAGGACCAGAAGATCGTGGGTGATGACAAGGCGAGGAACAGAGCCAGAATCTAGGGACGTGGTCAGGCAGGCAGAGGTCAAAGTCCAGGAGTCAGTCCGAGGAGTGGTCAGCGAGCAGAGGTCAGGTACCAGAGGTCAGACGAGGTCACAGGCAGGCCGAGGTCAGAATGCAGGCAGCAGACAGGCAGGTTGATGAACAGACTGGAGTCAGAGGCAGGCAGGTGAGTCGAGGAACAGACTGAGGTCAGAGGCAGTCAGCAAGCAGGCGAGTCGAGGGACGGACTGGAGTCAGGAGGCAGGCAGCAGACAGACAGGCAGGTCGAGTAACAGACTGGAGTCAGAAGGTAGGCAGCAGACAGGCAGGCAGGTCAAGAAACAAGCCGAGGTCAGTACCAGTAAGACAGTCTGGGGTACTACCTGGGGAGACGAACAGGAACAGGAGAACGCTGGAGTACTAGGAAGCAGGAACAAGGCAGGAACAGAAGGATCCTGGAACGAGACTTGGAACAAGACAGGAGTAAACAACAAACGCAGTGACAATCTAGCACAATCGCCGACCTGATTGCCAAGGCAAGGAAGTTCAAGCAATGACTTCCTTATAACGGGGAATCAATCTGGGTGCGCCGCGGAGCTAGGATCCGCCCTTGGCCCTACAAGAGGCCGGGCGGTCCGCGTGTGCATGTGTAGGGGCATGGCCAACACAGCCGAGGACGCCGAGCTCCGGCGTGAAGCCTCGTGTACAGTGGAAGGCCCGGCGACCGCCGCTGCGGGACACCGGGGCCTGGAAGCGCTAGCAGCAGCCGCTAGGGAGGCCGACCCAGGACCTGCTGTGGATCCATGAAGGTAAGCAGGCCCATGCGCGGGCCGGGTATGGACAGGAGGCGTAACAAAAGCCTTCCGTTCTTAGGCTATATTGTCTCTAAGCGAGGCTTCCAAATGGATCCGGAGAAGCTCAAATTTATATAGGATTAGCCACAACCTACCAGCCTAAAAGCCCTACAGAGATTCCTTGGCTTTGCAAGTTACTACCACACCTTCAATAAAAACTGTTCCAAGCTGGCAGCCCCACTCATGGCCCTGACTCGCAAAGGGGCCAACCCTAAACTGTGGCCTTCCGAAGCAGTAATGGCCATTCAAGAGCTAAAGGCAGCTTTCCTCCAGGAACCTTGTCTCAGGCATCCTGATCCACAATGACCTTTCATTGAGAGACAGATGCCTCCTCCGAAGGGATAGGAACTGTATTGAGCCAATATTCTTCCTCGGGAACCCTACATCCTTGCTCCTTTTTTTCGAAGAAATTTTCTCCAGCTGAGTGGAATTACAGTATTGGTGATAAGGGGTTGCTGGCCATTAAGCTCACCTTGGAGGAATGGCACCAGTGGTTAGAGGGAGCTCAGCAGCATCTCACTATCTACACGGACCATAAGCATCTCGAGTATCTCCACCAGGCCCAGCATTTGAACCCACAGCAAGTCCGCTGGGCTCTCTTTTTCATCTGCTTCAACTTCGAACTCTGATATAGGTCCGCAGCTAAAAACATCTGAGCAGACGCCCTCTCCCGCTTCTTTGTGTCTGAGGATACTGTTGAACCAGCCCGGCATATTATAGATCCAGTACGAGTTCTTCTCTCAGCTACCATGACCATCCCTCCAGGGAAAACAGTTGTTCCATGTAAACTCTGTAACAAAGTGTTAAGTTGGTCCCATGATTCCTGCATTACGGCCACCCTGGATGAGCTCAGACCCTTTCATTGCTCCAGCAATTCTACTGGTGGCCTGATATGCAGAAGGATGTTTGGGTTTATGTGGACTCATGTCCTGTCTGCGCGCAGCAGAAGCCTCTAGTGGGATGAACTTGGGGGCTGTTACAGGCGTTGCTAGCCCCCAAGGAACCTTGGACTCACATCTCCACCGACTTCGTTGTGGATTTACCCCTCTCAATTGGCAACACGATCATCTGGGTAGTAGCTGACTGCTTCTCAAAGATGTTTCATTTCACAGCCTTGCCCGGTCTTCCTTCTGCTCCCCAATTAGCACAACTCTTTGTTCAGCACGTGTTTCATCTCCATGGCCTTCCCAAACATATTGTCTTTGACCATGGTCCTCAATTTATGGCAAGATACTGGAAAGCTCTCTGTAAGAAGTTCAATATTAATTTAGACTTCACTACTGCATATCACACTCAAACAAATGGCCAATCCGAATGGACAAATTGGACATTGAGAAGTTTCTTGTGAGCCTATGTCAATTCCTGTCAAGATGACTGGGCAGCCCTGCTCCCCTGGGCAGAGTTTTCCCAAAACTCTCATCCCAGTTCCGCCACTGGGTCCTCGCCTTTCCAGATCGTCTATGGTAAGCAGCCACTTCCCCCTTTGCGCTACCTCTGTCTGTTCTCTCACCTGTAGCTCAGTTGACAGCCCAAGAACTGCATCAACTCTGGAGCCATACTCAGCAAATGCTTCAGGAAGCAGGCTGTAAAGCCAAGATATTCACTGACATCCACCATAGACCGGCACTGCAGTTTCGACCTGGAGAAAAGGTGTGGCTCAGCACACATTATATCAGGCTCAAGGTTCCATCTATGCAGCTGGCTCCACAATATATTGGTCCATTCACGGTGCTCTGTCAATTGGGTCCAGTGACCTATCAGCTCCGTTTACCCACCTAGTTAAATATCCATAAATTCTTCCACGTCTCTCTCCTGAAATTCCAGTGGGAGCACTGAGAGGAGAGGATCACCTTGCTGGTGGCTGAAAGCAATCAGTAAGTTTTTGCTTGGGACATTGTCTTTTTCAAACATATTGGGGCAAAGTTAACTATTTGGGAATATTATTTAGTGTGTTGTGCTTTTAATAGTCAGTAAGGCAACTAATAAACAAGTTAGACTGTATTTTTTAAATGGTCAGTCAGTAAGGTAGCTAGTAAGCAGTAGTGTGTTTATTTTTAAAAGTCTGTAAGGCAACTAGTAAGCAGAACTGAGTGTTTGTATTTAAAAAAATAAAAAAAAATTAGCCAGAAGCTAGAAATAAGCTAGGAGCAGTGTATACCTAAGTAAAAAGGTTGAAAAGTTCAGTTCAGTTACTCACCTTGGAAAGGTGTTGAGGTAGTGTGATTTGGTTTGATTAGGTAACAACATTTGATAATCAAGAGAGCAGTGAGTCACTCTAGCTGACTAACTGAAGTTAGACTGTTTGGATTTCCCAACCCTCCCACCCCTCGCCCACCCACCCCTAGCTCATCCTTTAATTTATAGGCAGGTGCCACTTTCACAAAAAAAAACAACTTTATTGAGATTTTGATCAGTCCCTTGTAGGCCACTACCAGACATATAGTGAATTCACTAATACATTTAAAGGACGTTAATTAGACACATTCCTACTCCCATAGCAACCTAAAACTTAACTAGGAACTGAACAAAATTGAGATGAAGGCAGCAGCCCAGCAACAAGAGGGGGGCTTCCCAGTCTTTTGCATCGAGTGTCACATGTATGATTTTTACCCGCCGGTGAGAAGTTGTACATGTGCATGTGAAGCAAAGAGCTCCTGGCTCTCAGAGAACGAGTCCGATCTCTGGAGGCTAGAGTGACAGACCTGGAGGAGCTGAGGCAGACTGAGAGGTATATAGATGAGACCTTCAGGGACATAGTAGTCAAGTCCCAACTTCAGACTGGCAGCCCTGGTGCTGCCTTGGAGGAAGAAGGTCTCATGATTGGAGAGCATCATCCGGGTGCAGCAGGAAAGGATCCTGTAGCAAGGACCTGCTTTCCAGGTGATGCATTGTCCTTTCGCAGCGAAGATATCTCCCCAAGGCCTACTGCCCAGGAGGGAAGGATTAGGTCAGCCGTCATAGTTGGTGATTCGATTATTAGGAATGTAGATAGCTGGGTGGCTGGTGGGCGTGAGGATCGCCTGGTAACATGCCACCTGGTGCGAAGGTGGCGGACCTCACGCGTCACCTAGATAGGATTTTAGACAGTGCTGGGAGGAGTCGGCTGTCATGGTACATGTGGGCACCAACGACATAGGAAAATGTGGGAGGGAGGTTCTGGAAGCCAAATTTAGGCTCTTAGGTAGAAAGCTTAGATCCAGAACCTCCAGGGTAGCATTCTCTGAAATGCTCCCTGTTCCACGCGCAGGTCACCAGAGGCAGGCAGAGCTCCGGAGTCTCAATACGTGGATGAGACGATGGTGCAAGGAAGAGGGATTCAGTTTTGTTAGGAACTGGGGAACCTTTTGGGGAAGGGGGAGTCTCTTCCGAAGGGATGGGCTCCACCTTAACCAGGGTGGAACCAGACTGCTGGCGCTAACCTTTAAAAAGGAGATAGAGCAGCTTTTAAACTAGAACAAAGGGGAAAGCTGACAGTCGCTCAGCAGCATTAGAATTAGGGCAAGTGTCTGTAACTAAAAACTCACCTGAGCTAAAAAATTCTAACTTATCCCTATTAATTAAAAAGCAGAATGAAAATACAAACAAAAACAAACTTTGAAATGTTTGTATGCTAATGCCAGAAGTCTAAGAACTAAGATGGGAGAATTAGAATGTATAGCAGTGAATCATGACGTAGACTTAATTGGCATCTCAGAGACATGGTGGAAGGAGGACAACCAATGGGACAGTGCTATACCGGGGTACAAATTATATCGCAATGACAGAGAGGAGCACCCGGGAGGCGGTGTGGCGCTTTATGTCCGGGATGGCATAGAGTCCAACAGGATAAACATCCTGCCTGAGACTAAATGCAAAATTGAATCTTTATGGGTAGAAATCCCTTGTGTGTTGGGGAAGACTATAGTGATAGGAGTATACTACCGTCCACCTGGTCAAGATGGTGAGACGGACAGTGAAATGCTAAGAGAAATTAGGGAAGCTAACCAAATTGGTAGTGCGGTAATAATGGGAGACTTCAATTACCCACATAAACATGGTGCAGGACAAAACATCTAGTTCCATTGAAACTTCAAATATATTTTTTATTGTAACGTCAATCATTCAAAGTTCATTTAGTTGAGGCAACTCCATTCCAGGTAATAAAGCGAAACAACAATTAAAGTCCCCCGACACGGTCCGTGTTTCGGGTAAGCTGCATCAGGAGGGACCACAGCGAAAGTTTAATCTATAATAAAATAACATACATCACGAACGGAACAATACAGGCTGCTAATGAGAAATTATGCAATATAAATGCGTACCTTCAGTGTTGATAGCTGGAGCGCAATGTCTTGTAATAGTGACAGCCATTTAAAGGAAAAAATGGCGCGAAAGAGAAAATCCCTCTCGCGAGATGCTGAGAGCGGTAGGTACACAGTGACACACATGCAGAATTAATAACTCATTAATAGAATAAATACCATTCTATTTCCTTATTTAAACCTTTCGGTGAAACTGTGTTCAAAGTGAATATCCAGCGCTGTTCTCTCCGACCGAGTATCCCGGCAAAGTCACCCCCCCGACGAGGGGGCGCGACTTCCTCCAGGACTAGGAAGGAGAGAGCAGCAACGGAGTGACCCGCCTGGAGCCAGTGTGAGACCAAAGGTTCATCACTTCTAGAGGATCTGATATTGCAACAGTGCTCAATGATCCTTGTCTTAATCATTCGTGAAGTTTTGCCCACATACAGCAGGGGGCAAGGGCACTTAACCACATACACCACCCCTTTGGTAGTACAATCAGTTTTGGAGAATAGTTTAAACACACGTCCAGTCTGAGGGTGTACAAATTCTGTAAACAATTCCGTGTGCTGGCACATGGTACAGTGACCACAGGGAGAGTGTTGGCCTCTCACATCTAATCGCATTTCACTGGGGTGGCTCGCTGTATGTACCAGCCGGTCCCGTAAATTGGTCCCTCTTCAATTACCCCAATATTGGCTGAGTAAATGTATCATCGGGACACGCTAGAGAGATAACGTTCCTGGATGGAATAAATGATAGCTTTATGGAGCAATTGGTTCAGGAACCGACGAGAGAGGGAGCAATTTTAGATCTAATTCTCAGTGGAGCACAGGATTTGGTGAGAGAGGTAACAGTGGTGGGGCCGCTTGGCAATAGTGATCATAATATGATCAAATTTGAATTAATGACTGGAAGAGGAACAGTATGCAAATCCACGGCTCTCGTGCTAAACTTTCAAAAGGGAAACTTTGATAAAATGAGAAAAATTGTTAGAAAAAAACTGAAAGGAGCAGCTACAAAAGTAAAGAGTGTGCAAGAGGCGTGGTCATTGTTAAAAAATCCCCTCTAGAAGCACAGTCCAGATGTATTCCACACATTAAGAAAGGTGGAAAAGGCAAAACGATTACCGGCATGGTTAAAAGGGGAGGTGAAAGAAGCTATTTTAGCCAAAAGATCTTCATTCAAAAATTGGAAGAAGGATCCAACAGAAGAAAATTGGATAATGTATAAACGTTGGCAAGTTAAATGTAAGACATTGATAAGACAGGCTAAGAGAGAATTTGAAAAGATGTTGGCCATAGAGGCAAAAACTCACAGTAAAAACTTTTAAAAATATATCCGAAGCAGAAAGCCTGTGAGGGAGTCAGTTGGGCCGTTAGATGATCAAGGGGTTAAAGGGGCATTTAGAGAAGATAAGGCTATCGCGGAAAGATTAAATGATTTCTTTGCTTTGGTGTTTACTGAAGAGGATGTTGGGGAGGTACCCGTACTGGAGAAGGGGTTCATGGGTAATGATTCAGATGGACTGAATCAAATCACGGTGAACCTAGAAGATGTGGTAGACCTGATTGACAAACTGAAGAGTAGTAAATCACCTGGACCGGATGGTATTACCCCAGGGTTTTGAAGGAACTAAAAAATGAAATTTCAGACCTATTAGTAGAAATTTGTAACCTATCATTAAAATCATCCATTGTACCTGAAGACTGGAGGATAGCAATGTAACCCCAATATTTAAAAAGGGCTCCAGGGGCGATCCGGGAAACTATAGACCGGTTAGCCTGACTTCAGTGCCAGGAAAAATAGTGGAAAGTCTTCTAAACATCAAAATCACAGAACATATAGAAAGACATGGTTTAATAGAACAAAGTCAGCATGGTTTTACCCAAGGCAAGTCTTGCCTCACAAATCTGCTTCACTTTTCTGAAGGAGTTAATAAACACGTGGAAAAAGGTGAACCGGTAGATGTAGTATACTTGGATTTTCAGAAGGCGTTTGACAAAGTTCCTCATGAGAGGCTTCTAGGAAAAGTAAAAAGTCATGGGATAGGTGGCGATGTCCTTTCGTGGATTACAAACTGGCTAAAAGACAGGAAACAGAGAATAGGATTAAATGGACAATTTTCTCAGTGGAAGGGAGTGGGCAGTGGAGTGCCTCAGGGATCTGTATTGGGACCCTTACTTTTCAATATATTTATAAATGATCTGGAAAGAAATAAGACGAGTGAGATAATCAAATTTGCAGATGATACAAAATTGTTCAGAGTAGTTAAATCACAAGCAGATTGTGATAAATTGCAGGATGACCTTGTGAGAATGGAAAATTGGGCATCAAAATGGCAGATGAAATTTAATGTGGATAAGTGCAAGGGTGATGCATATAGGGAAAAGTAACCCATGCTATAGTTACACAATGTTAGGTTCCATATTAGGTGCTACAACCCAAGAAAGAGATCTAGGCATCATAGTGGATAACACATTGAAATCGTCGGTTCAGTGTGCTGCGGCAGTCAAAAAAGCAAACAGAATGTTGGGAATTATTCGAAAGGGAATGGTGAATAAAACGGAAAATGTCATAATGCCTCTGTATCGCTCCATACAATTCTGGTCGCCGCATCTCAAAAAGATATAATTGCGATGGAGAAGGTACAGTGAAGGGCGACCAAAATGATAAAGGGAATGAAACAGTTCCCCTATGAGGAAAGACTAAAGAGGTTAGGACTTTTCAGCTTGGAGAAGAGACGGCTGAGGGGGGATATGATAGAGGTGTTTAAAATCATGAGAGGGTCTAGAACGGGTAGATGTGAATTGGTTATTTACTCTTTCGGATAATAGAAAAACTAGTGGGCACTCCATGAAGTTAGCATGGGGCACATTTAAAACTAATCAGAGAAAGTTCTTTTTTACTCAACACACAATTAAACTCTGGAATTTGTTGCCAGAGGATGTGGTTAGTGCAGTTAGTATAGCTGTGTTTAAAAAAGGATTGGATAAGTTCTTGGAGTAGAAGTCCATTACCTGCTATTAATTAAGTTGACTTAGAAAATAGCCACTACTATTACTAGCACGGTAACATGGAATAGACTTAGTGTTTGGGTACTTGCCAGGTTCTTATGGCCTGGATTGGCCACTGTTGGAAACAGGATTCTGGGCTTGCTGGACCCTTGGTATGCCCCAGTTATGGCATATTCTTATGGTCTTATTGTTTCTTATGAAATTCCTGGTACTCTCCTGGCCTCTCGGAAAATGCCTGAACCACAGAAAACATCCTCGGAGTGCGATACCACATTTTTGGGTACATGAAGTGCTAGATGTGAGAAGACGTGGCCGAAGATGGGAGTACCTCCTCTCTTGGGAGGTATATGGGCCAGAAGAGAACACCTGGGAGCCAGCCTCCAACATATTGGATAAAAGCTTGATCAAACAGTTCTATGCATCTCACCCCAGGAAGCTGAAATCCTCAGAAGGGGGGGGCTTAGAGGAGGAACCCACGACCAGCCTCACTCACCTGATGCCACTTTGGGTAAGCGCCGGGTTTCCTAGTTGCGGCAGGAGCTGCTGCTGCTGCCACTATTAAGCCGTGGCCCTGCTGCCACTGCCCTGCCGCTGCATCCTCCTTCAGAGGTCCCTAGGTGCGCGCGCACCCCTCTTCTACATTAAAGGGCCCATGGCAGGAAAGTGCTGGCAGTCACTGCTGATGACCTCACTGCACCAGGACTATTTAAGGCAAGTCCCTGCCTGCATTCCTTGCCTTGGCAATAGGTCTCCCACGCTCCTAGTGTTGTGCTTTGCCATTCATGAGCCCTTCCTCATGCCCTGCCTTCTTCCTCGTTCCTTGGTTTGACTTGGTTTTGACTTCGGACTGGACATTGACTATGAGCTCCGCCACCTGCCATGACCCCTGCATGAAAACTGACTACGAGTTTCACCGCCTGTCTCGATCCATGCGTGGATCTCCCCTTGGGGCTCCCTCTCCTGTTCCAAGCTTGGCCTGTGCTACAGTCTCCTCTCTTGCCTGGATTCCCTCCTTTGCATAGACCCCAAGTAAGTCCAGCCAGCCCCAGCACCCGAGGGCTCAACCTGAAGGGAACATGGGCTGGTAGTGGTGAAGCTCCAGTGGGGTCTCTGCTCCCTCTTCAGCCTCACCTACCGATGTGGGGGTCTGCGGGGCTCCTCCCCACAGGCAGCGCCAACTCCCCCTCGGTCCAAGGGTTCACCAACATAACAGAATCAACCAGAGACTAATCTCTCCTACTGGAGGAGAGAGAGAGAGGAGCAGATACCAGGGGAAGTGTCTGTGGAAGGCGTCCCTGACCCACAGTACTTGCCTGCTAACCTGTGCAGCCTTACTGTTGACTAAAACTTTATTTTTCTGGACTGACTGGGCACATAACCAGAGTGCACCTGCTTTGATTTTTGTGTTCCTGCAAATCAAGTCACCAGTAAAGGATTGTATTTTTGAACAGCTATAGTGTGGGTTGTGTTCTTCTGACTGGACTGTTTGCAGAGCCGTGAAAGACTTATTCCTTTCCCCACTGCATGAGTAGAGTCTGGGAGCATGGGTGCAACGCGGACCAGAAGTTATTGGGGTGGGGGGTGACATAAACTTTAGCTTTCCTGATTCTAGCTCTGCACTTTTACAAAGGATTTCTCTGACCCTTTCTTACTCTTTATTTTAAATGCTTTCCTTTTTCCAAATTATTTTTTTGTTTGCTTGCTTCTTTGATTGAATCTCATGGGATTGGCCTCTTTGTTCTTATTTTTGTTGCCATTGGTATATGCTCCTCCTGCCAACTTTGCAAATCTTTTTAAATGACTCTCATTTCCCTTCATGTCTTCTCCAATAAATTAAGCATCCTGGCCTCATTTAAACAGGAGGTTGTGCAGAAGATTAATCCTCTGCAAAAAAAATAAAAATAAAATGTAATGGAGCTCTTTGCTTTACTGAGTCAAAACTATTCCATAAATCAGGGATTGGTCCAATCTAGTCCCTACAGCAGAGCAGATAATGGTACAGCCCTGCGCACCACTCTGGGAGCCAGCAAAGGTTATACAAGGACCTTCGAGGGAAAACTCCAGTTGTCCTTTCCCAGGAGGGGTCAGCAAAGGGATCTTCCCTGATTGGTGAAAGGATAGGAGGATGCAAGAAGAGCTTACCAGATCAGTGGTAACCAGTTTATCTGTATCTTTGACCAAGCAAACCTGGGAACTGGGAGTGAATGGAGCACACTCAGAATAACATTCCACCTATGCCCATAGGAAGTTTGGTTCTTCAACAGGCTGTAGTTTCAATTCATGGGGCAGAAAACAGATGTAAATTGCTTGACCATGTGCAAGAAACTCTCTCTGTTGGTCTGCAAGCTCCTCTAGGATGTTGAAAATTACCCCATATGTCGAGTGTGCAATGCGAACTGTGGTAAATACAAATTAGTGTGTGTGCATGCGTGCAGTGTTGTGGTGGTAAATACAGATTAGGTGTGTGTGCAGTCTGTGTGTGCAGTATGACATATGGTAAGTGTGTGTGTGTGTGTGCAGTGTAACCTATGGTAAGTACAGATCAGTGCATGCAGTGTGTGTGTGTGCGTGCACAGTGTGACTGTGATAAATGCAGATCTTTGTGTGTGCAGTGTGATCTATGGTAAGTACAGATCAGTGTGCTGTGTGTGTATATTAAGACCTGTGGTAAATACAGATCTCTGTGCATGTGTGTGCAATGTGACTGGTACTGAGTTCTGTGCAGTGTGATTGGTATTGAGTGCTGTGCAGTGTGACTGGTATTGAGTACTGAGCAGTGTGTACATATTCAGTGTGACTGGTTACTGAGTGCTGTGCAGTGTGTGTTTATGCAGTGTGACCAGTAGTGAGAGCTGTGCAGTGTGACTGGTACCTAGTGCTGTGCAGTGGTGTGTGAGCATTGTGTATATGCCGTGTGTGACTAGTATTAAGTGTGGTGCAATGTATGTGTGTATATGCAGTATACTGGTATTGAGTGATGTGCAGTGTGTGTAGTGTGACTGGTATTGAAAGCTGTACAGTATGTGTGTGCAGTGTGACTGGCATTGAATGCTGTGCAATGTGTGCATATGCAGTGTGACTAGTATTGAGTGCTGTACAGTGTGTGTGCATATGTAGTGACTAGTATTGAATGCTGTGCAGTGTGACTTGTACTGAGTGCTGTGCAGTGTGTGTGTGAACACTGTGTGTATATGCCATGTGACTAGTATTGAGTGCTGTGCAGTGTGTCTATATGCAGTATAACTGGTACTGAGTGCTGTGCAGTATGTGTGTGTGCACTGTGCGTATATGCCATGTGACTGGTATTGAGTGCTGTGTAATGTGTGTGTGTGTGTGCACAATGACTGGTACTGAGTGCTGTGCAGTGTGACTAGTATTGAGTTCTCTGCAGTATGTATGCAGTGTGACTGGTATGCATTGTCACTGGTATTGAGTGCTGTGCAATGTGTGTGTGTGTGTGTGTGTGTATGCAGTGTGACTGGTACTGAGTGCTGTGCAGTGTGTGTGTATATGCAGTGTGACTGGTATTAAGACTTGTGAAATGTATGTATATGCAGTATGACGTACTGAGTGCTGTGCAGTGTGTATGTGCAATGTGCCAAGAACTGAGTGCTGTGAAGTGTGTGAGTGCATATGCAGTGTGACTGGTATTGAGTGCTATGCAGTGTGTATGTATATGCAGTGTCACTGGTACTAAATGCTATGCAATGTGTGTAGTGTGACCAGTATTGAGTTCTGTGCAGTGTATATGTATATATGCAGTGTGGACTGGTATGGAGTGCTGTGCAGTGTGTGTGTGTGCGTGTATATGCAGTGTGACTGGTATTGAGTGCTGTGCAATGTGTGTGTGTATATGAACTGCGACTGGTACTGAATGTAGTGCAGTGTGTGGGTGCAGTGTAACCAGTATTGAGTGCTGTGCAGTGTGTGTGTATATGTATTATGACGTATGGAGGGCTGTGCAGTGTGTATGTATATGTAGTGTGACTGGTATTGAGTGCAGTGCATGTGTGTGCAGTGTAACAGGTATTGAGTGTTGTGCAGTGACTGGTACTGAGACTGAGCAGTGTCTGTATAAGTATGACTGGTACTGAGTCTTATGCAGTATGTGTGTGCAGTATGACTGGCATTGAGTCCTGTGTAGTGTGTGTGTATATGCAGTGTGATTGGTATTAAGTGCTGTGCAGTGTGTGTGTGTGTGTGTGTATATATGCAATGTGACTGGTACTGAGTGCTGTGCACTGTGAATGTGTGCATATGTAGTGTGACTAGTACTGAGAGCTATGTAGTGTTTGCATATGCAGAGTATGATTTGTATTAAGACTGAGCAGTGTGTATATGTAGTGTGACTGGTACTTAGTGCTGTGCAGTGTGTGTGTGCAGTGTGACTGGTATTGTTTGTTGTGCAGTGTGTGTGTATATAATCAGACTAGTACTGAGTGCTGTGCAATATGACTGGTATTGAGTGCTGTGTAATTTATTTATTTATTTATTTTTAATTTTTATAAACCGATGTTCCTGTATAGAATACATATCGCACCGGTTTACAGAGAACTGAACTGTCGCCTCAGGGGCGGATACATTAAAACAAGGTTGAAATTAAACTTACAGAGAACAAGTGGAATGCAATTCAAAACATGATTAGTTAAAAATAAAGTACAAATCAATGTACAAAATGTGTGTTTGTGCAGTATGTTTGTGAAGTATGTGTACAGTGAACAGTGGATACTTTCAGATTTTCTCAATCCTGGCAGAAGTTCCATGCTCCTGGAACTTACAGAGAAAATCACTCCTGGGATCAGGCCACAGGCCCCCTTATTTCTGACCAGAATAATTTTTTCAATTTAATGTCATTTCCTCTTCTACTAAAGTGGAGCCAATTTGCTTGCAGTGTCATTAATTATTAACGAGCAATATTGTAATTATAGTGTAACTATGGTACATTTAGATCTGAAGCAGTTTATATGTACTGTTATTACAGTGTCACTGCAAAGTCTGGAAAGTGAGCTTACAGTATAATTCATGGAAAAAAAAAGTCTAATTAAATAGAGACCCTTTTATCTGCAAAGGAACAAGATTGTAATTCCAGGGGGAAGTCTGATATGAAATATTTTGGAGGTATTTTGCAGTGTGGAGAATACTGTGGTGAAAGTCCTGTCTACTGCAATATCAGGTGTAACCTTCAATAGAAAAATACATCACTGCGTTAACCCTTATGCAGCCTGAGACATCCCCAGGCATCACTTTCATACTACTCACTTGGCTGCCAAAATAAATTACAAAAACTTAACAACTATAGTGTTAAAGCAGCTGTACTGCTGTCAGAGAGCCTGCAGGGTATGTGCCTGTACAATGTAAAGTGACAGGCAGAAAGTTACCACGGTGCAACCCCACGGCTGCCTATGTGAAAGACCATTATTAGCATGCTGACCAAATCAGCTGACCCTTGTCCTGATTGAGTTTGGGGTGTGGGTTTCGTTAGGCTGTAGCAGGGTACACAGCAGCTCCCCCTCCCCCCACATTCTCTGCGGAGGGAACCATTTTAAATGGCTGTAGTCTGCCGTCCACCAGTCTAACTTCATTTGCTCAATTAAACTCCAGTGTGCTCCTGATGTATTTTTGGCTGGTTTCTCTTGGAGGGGGAGGGGGGGCAGAGAACATAAAACATTAAGGATAACTTACGGAGAAGGAACATGATGTGATGTGTTTATTGTGCCAAGGGTAATAGTGTATCGCATTGCAAACATTTTGATGGATTGTAAGCCTATAAAAAGTGATTGCCTAAGATAACCTGTCTGCTGCAAATCAAGTGTCGCTAAATGTTAGGGGACTGCTGAAAAGTGTTTATGGGAAGTCCCCAGGAAGAAGAACCACGCATGCACGTGCACACGCCCTGCCACTGCTCTTTGGTGCTGGTCATCGTGTGACCAAGGTGTTCACCTGCTCCATAATAATGCGGATTATTTTACAATGTGGCTCTCTGTCCTTCGTTTCCTTTCTGTTACCATTTGTAAATTAATGGGGAGGGTACTGGGGTGGCTCCCTGTCATCTGGGTAAGCTGATCCAGCCCCAGCCTTTCCCCAGTCCATCTACGCAGCAGCAGGGCAGATCCAGAGAGACACCGGGGGGGTAAAACGGGATTTGGCTCAGCCTGTACAGATGACACGGAGTCAGTTGGTAACCCTATGCTGAGGCTCCCCAAACCTGGGGATAAAACTTATCCGGCTAACTTACATGGGATATTCAGCAGCACATCTCTGTAAAAGTCACTAGTTTTAGCCAGTCAAGTCGAACTTTAGACCTGCTATTAAATAAGAGTAACTTATTCGGTTAACTTAATCGGATACGTCTGAATATCGCTACTTATCCAGCAAACGGGTCGATACTGTAAGGCCGCGGTAGAAACAGTGCGGCAGTGTCAGGCGCACCCTTCCTCCCCGCACGCACAGTTCTCTTGACCTAGTGGCCTGATACTCTCTTCTAATTGCATGCAAATGCATGCCGCGGCTGTAAAGCGTTAGGGAAGGGTTATGCCCGCGCAACCCATTTTACTGTATAGGCGCTTAATACAGCGCCTATACAGTAACCTGGGTGCTCTGGTACCTGTCATTTCAAATGACATTTGAAATGACAGGCACCAGGAAGTGTAAGAAACAAAATTTTTAAATACCTGTCGGAGGGCCGCCTGGACCCACGCGGCCCTCCGACGGGTATTTAAAAATTTTTATTTTTTTTTCTGACAGGTTTTATGTGTCCCACAGCATTACATTTTCTCGATCATCGCTGTATCGCTTTTTTTTTTATTGTGTTTTATTGTTTTGAGTATCTTAAGCGGTGTCGATGGATTTGTTACTAGACTCACAGTCCTAACTCCTACTAGGGGGAGGCGGTAAACTAACACGTTAAGGCCGCGGCAAAACAGCGGGTTACTAAGGAGATAATATCAGCGCCCGTTACAGTATCGGAGGGGAATAGCTAATTCCTTCATTATACAGCTAATTCGTTCATTACATGCTGCGTGCGGAAAGGGTTATGCGTCTGTTTTACGAAGCGCTAAGGACGCGTGAAACTGGAGACTGTATCGCTGGATCGCCTTACTCGTCTGTATTGTGCGCTCCCAGCACGTTACAGACGGGAAATCTTCAACCGCACGTTACTGTATCGACCCGTAAGTTAGCTGGATAAGTAGCTTCTCCCTGATCCACTCACATCCCATTCAGAGGAGTGAAGGTGGGAGGGCTTATTTTAAGTCACTGACCTTCCCTCAGTTTGAGGGATTCCTTTGCCAGTCTGGCAGTTGGTTGAAGGGGCGGATTCCCAGCTGGGGATCCCAGGACAGTATCTAAATTCAAGAAAGCATGGGATAGGTACCTGGGATCTAGGCGGCAGTGGTAGGGGACTGTAGATCTGAGAAGCTGGTGCGGATGGTCTTCTGCTGCCATGTTTCTCTGTTTCCCCATAACCGGAAGGACAGAAGAGGAGCTGAACCACCACACTGGTGCTCCTTACAAGCAAACAGCTATGCAGGTGCCTGCAAGGTACAAGAGGAGAGAAGAGAAAATTGGAGAGTTCAAGAGTAAGCAGTGGATCCCAGATATTTCAGGGGAATATTTAAGGGGATAGGAGCACCCTTTCCAGTCTGCCCAGGGCAGCTTCACTTTCCATCCCAGGAGCAGGGCCAGTGCTAGCTTTTTGGCTGCTCTGTGCAAATAATTACTGTGTCCCTGTAACCCCCCCCCCCCCCCCCCCCCCCACTGCCCCAATTCATTTAATTCCTGTCCTAGGCCCATCCAAAAAAAGCCCAGCTCCATCCTGCAATCTATATTAAAAAAAAAACTGCCCCCCCTCCCCCCACAAAACCCATGATCAGTGAAAGGATATCGGATACCTAGGCAAATCTTACAGCCTCCCACCCATGCCTCCTCCCAATAGATTTATAACAGATTTTACATGAAAAAGAACATTCCAAAGTACCATCTTCTGAGGCAAAAATATCTCTTACAATTTGATATTATATTTACATGCACTGCTGTGGTGCCAACCAGAAAACTCTGCAAAAAGACACTTGGAGCTCCTATGGAATTACACCTTTTATAATGCATGTTGGGAGTGGACTTGGTCCTCTAAAAGCCATGAATAAACAGAATTACCATTACAATACAGTAAATCTCCCATTACCAAAACAACCCTAACTCCAGCACTCAAACAGTAACAACCTTATTTATGAAAAGGCAACATTGCACATACTACACCAGGCCCTAGAACACCAATACACCCCCTATTAGCAAAACAGAAAAAAATCAGACCTATAGATCCCTACACAGAAGCTACATTTATTTATTTGGTTTTATATACCGGTATTCCGGCTCACACACCGGTTTATAACAATATTAAATACATCAATTTAAAATATATCATAAAATATATCAATTTAAAATACACCATAAAAATGTAAAAAAACCATTTAAATTACAGCTTAAGATACATGAAACATAAAATTCAATAAAATTCAGCAATACTAATTAATATCCAGCTACGTATTACTCTCTTTCTCTTCTCCAAAAGCTTGCCTAAAAAGCCATGTTTTAAGGGGCTTTTTAAACGATGAAAACCTGGTTTCTAATCTTAACTCCACTGACATAGAGTTCCATAGTTTAGGCCCAGCTAAAGGTAAAGATCTCTCTCTCACTTTATTTAGTCGCGCCGTTTTTAGAGATGAAATAGTTAAGAGGCCCTTATTACCTGATCGGAGATTTCTTTGTGGAACATGAATGTGTAGTGTCGCATTTAACCATTCACTATTCTTATTATTCAAAGATTTGTAAATTATACATAATACTTTATATTGCACTCTATGGGCTGAATTTTAAGAGATACGCAAGGGCGTAGATTTGTGCGCGCAACCTGGCGTGCACAAATCTACGCCCGATTTTATTACATGCGTGCACTGCCGCGCGCATGTTATAAAATCCGGGGTCGGCACGCGGAAGGGGGTGCACAGTTGTGCACCTTGCGCACGCCGAGCCCTAGGGGAGCCCCCAATGGCTTTCCCAGTTCCCTCCCACCTTCCCCTCCCTTCCCCTCCCTTCCCCTATCTAACCCGCCCCCCAGCCCTACCTAAATCCCCCCCCACCTTTATTTTCTTATTTATGCCTGCCACTGTGCCAGAGGCCTCGGTACTGCCCCTGGACCGCCCCCGGACCTGCTCCCCGCCCATGCCCCGCCCCCTTCCCGGCCCTTTTTCAAAGCCCCGGGACATATGCGTGTCCCGGGGCTTGCGTGCGTCACTGGGCCTATGCAAAATAGGCTCGGTGCGCGTACCCCCCCTGCGAATGTAAATCCAGCCGGATTTACGCTCGCAGGGCTTTTAAAATCTGGCCTTATATGTAATGGGGAGCCAATGCAGTTCTCTTAGTATTGGGGCGCTGTGATCATATTTTTTCATCCCTGTTAGAACTCTGGCTGCCGCATTTTGCAATAACTGAAGCAGTCTAAGTGAAGATAATGGCAAGTCTAGTAAAAGCGCGTTACAATAATCTAATTCTGAAAGAATAATTGACTGCAATACAGTTCTAAAATCATTAAAATATGGAAGAGGTTTTAATTTCTTTAAAATGTGTAACTTGTTAAAACCATCCCCGATTGTGTTAGAAATACATTTTTAAAAATTAAGTTCACTATCAATCACGACGCCTAGATCTCTAGCATGGTCTGTAACAGTAAAATGTCGACGATCAACTGTATATGTCTTGATATGTTCATTATTTAGTCTATTACTTAATAAAATAATCTCTGTTTTGTTTTCATGTAAAACTAACTTCAGATGAGACAGTAATTGTTGAATGGTTGAGAAATATCTATTTAACAGTTTCAACGAATCTTCAATAGAATTTGTTATTGGAACCAAAAATTGTACATCATCTGCAAAAATAAAATGTGTTAAACCCAATCCAGAGAGAACTTTACATTGTGGCAACATGTGTAAATTGAAAAGGGTGGCCGATAGTGTGGACCCTAATGGCACATGATCCGAAAGTGAAGTCCCTATTTTAACACTGTACCTTCGGTTACTAAGATAAGATTTAAACCAACTGAGAGGTTTTCCTGCGATACCTATTTCTATCAACCTTTGCAATAAAATTTCATGATCGATTGTATCAAAGGCTGCAGAAATATCCAACATAACTAAAAGATACATTTGCCCGGAATCCATTCCTCTGAGGATAGCGTCGGACAAAGATAAAAGAAGAGTTTCAGTGCTACAAGATTGACAAAAACCAAATTGTGAGGGATACAGAACACTGTGTTCCTCGGTGAAGTCTGTCAATTGCTTTTAAACTTCTTTCTCAATCAATTTAGATAAAACCGGGATTTGGAAATAGGCAAAATACCTCACTTTAGAAATACATGCAGAACACAGACAGACCCTGACCAAATACAGAATAAAGAGACCAGAAATTATCAATAGAAATGTGCAGAGAAGAACCGAACTGGAATCCACAACAAGCCAGCCTCAACATGCAGAGCAACAATGGAAAAACAGAAACATTACCATTCTTCATAAAACATTAACAATAAAATCAAGGGGGTCGATATTTAAAAGCCATTTAGACTGTTAACTGAAAAGTTATCCATCTAAATAGCTTAGCCACTATTTTGGATGACTTATTCAGCTAAATTCTAGCCGGATAACTCTTTATATGGGGCATTCCCGAGGCGGGCAGTAGGCGTTCCAGGGAGGAGCAGAGTTAGTTGGCTATTTACCTGGCTAACTCCAAAATTCAGAGTTAATCTAACTGGCTAACTCTGGCCGCACTGTAGGGCAGGTCTAAAATTATCCAGATATACCTATCTGGCTAACTTTTAAGATAGCTGGTTATATTCAGCAATGCTCCCGCAGAGTCGGCGGTGGCTTTGCTGCCGGCGATAATGTTACTAACATTATCGTCAGCAGTAGTGCGCCGAATAGCACCACCTTTCACGGTGGCGCTATTCGGTGCGAAAGCCGGCAGCTGGCACACCGCTGTGGTGCGAAGGCTGTGGGCTTTTGCAGGTACCTCCCCCCACCCCCTGTTTTCGCAGGGTTCATCATTCTGCAAAGAATGATGAATCCAGGCCTTAACTAGCTGCTCAGTGGCTGAATATTGGCCCCAAGAAATATAAAACATCAATCATAATAGTAAAACCATATTCATAAAAAGAATAAATATTTCAAACTAGTTAATGAATAGAATATCCAAAATTTCCCAAACACCAATAAAATATTTCAAAACAGCAAAAACATCAAACAACAAGCAATAATTAAATAAAGATAAAAAAATCCCTCTCTCCATACCTAGGAACTTTTTATTTCAGATACCCTGAGATTGTCATGGATTAATGGGGAAAGGAGGGGAAGGCTCACACACACACAGCCCAAGCAGGCTCCCATTCAAACACATATCCCAGGCAGACTCCCATTCACACACACACATGCAAGGTAGGATCCCATTCACACACACTCACACACTCACACACACACACACACACACACACACACACACACAACCCAGGCAGATTCCCATTCACACACACACACACACACACATCCCAGGCAGGCTCCATTCACACAAACACACACACACACAAAATCCAGACTGGCTACTATTCACATACAGAGGTAGGCTTCCTCTCTCTTGCTCAAATACACACAATCAGGCAGGCTTTCTTCTCTCTCTCTCTCTCTCACACACACACACATACACAGGCAGGCTTATTTATTTTAGTTATTTATTGGTCACACACACCAAGGATCACGGTGGCTAACAGAATTACATTCATAGCCTGTCTTTGGTTATTGTCATCCTGTTTTCCCCTATCCCTCGTTATACTGTATTTTCCACACCTTTTGTTAAAATGTGAACCAGCATGATGTTTCTGACGAATGCCGGTATATAAAAGCAGTTACATAAATAAATAAATAAATAAATAAACAAATAATTAAAGCATAAACATAAGCTTCCTTCCTCTCTCATATGCACACAGGCTGGCTTCCTCTCTCACATATACAAACACACACAGGCAGGCAGGCTTCCTCTATCATACATGCACAGAAAAGCAGGCTTTCTCTCTCTCTCACACACACTCAGGCAGGCAAGCTTCCTCTCTTTCATACACACAGGCAGGTAGGCTTCCTCTCTCACACACATACAGATGTAGGCTGGCTTCCTCACACACACACACACAGGCATGCAGGCTTCCTCTCTCTCTCACACACACACACGCAGACAGGTTTCCTCTCATACATATATACACACACACAGGCTGGCTTCCTCTCTCACATATACAAACACACACAGGCAGGCAGGCAGGCTTCCTCTATCATACATACACAGAAAAGCAGGCTTCCTCCCTCTCTCTCTCTCTCTCTCTCTCGCATACTCAGGCAGGCAAGCTTCCTCTCTTTCATACACACAGGCAGATAGGCTTCCTCTCACACACATACAGATGCAAGCTGGCTTCCTCACACACATACACACACACACACACACAGGTACGCAGGCTTCCTCTCTCTCTCTCTCTCACACACACACATGCAGACAGGTTTCCTCTCTCATACATATATACACACACACACACACAGGCATGCTTCCTCTCACACACACACACACACACAAAAGCACACACATAGGCAGGCTTCCTCTCTCACACACACACACAGAGGTAGGCTTCCCCTCACACCAACACACATGAACACATACACAGGTAGGCAGGTTTCTCTCTCTCATACACACACATACCAGCAGGCTTCCTCTATCTCTCACACAACACACACATATACATGCGCACACACAGGCAGGTTTCCATCCTCTTTCACACAAACACATACAGGCTTCCTCTTTCACACATACACACACAGACAGGTTGTTCCATGGCCGCTGCTGCCCCACAGCCTCTTTTCTTCTTTGGCTGCTGGTAAGTTGGGCTCTGCCTGAGGCCTCACGTCCCTTTTTTCTTTTTTGGTCACTGGTGGATTGGGCTGTGCAGACAGCTCTGCAGCCTTTCTTTGTCTTCTTCTGCCACCAGAGGGTTGGGCTCTGCTGGAGGCTCCACAACCTCTCCCCTTTTTCAGTACTGCGAGCCGTTACCAGTATGACTCCGCTTGCTGCCACTACCCCCCACCCCCCCCCTAGATGTGCTGCCCCATGCAAATGCACAGGATGCACTGGTCATGCTGGGCCTGCCCAGGAGATCTTGAGGGAGGGACCCTGAGGGAGAGAATTAGGGACTGCAGATTCACAGATTTAATGCTTCCAGTTGCATTATGGCGATAACCTGAGATTCTTGTACCAAGTGCCACATTATTCACAATGAACTGTTCCCTTAGTAAAGTTTCATGTTGGAGCGCCATCATACTGTCCAGCCCCGTTATTGGCATTTGAAAGATCAGAATACTCCAAACGCCCAGGGCCTTGGAGGCTTATCTTTCCCCAACAGATGATCGGCATTCAGGGCAAATAGAGAGAAGACTAGGACTTAGCTCTGGATTGGGTGCTCGTCCCTCTTGGGACAGACCTGGAATGCAGTTACAAGTGAAAGAAAGGCATTAAAAACTCATGTGCAGATGTTCATCCTGCTCATTTCAGGGCTGATACTGCTGAAGATAGGCTACAAGGCAGCTCAAGATCATCAGGCTGAGCCAAGTCTCCTTTGCTCCAGTGTTTCTAGGCGCTTGTAGTTCCAATTTTCTTGAAGAAAAGCAAGTCCATATGTAATCAGGGATGCAAACCTGTGCCCCTGCTTCGTTGAGCTTGCCCTGGCTTCTAGAGTTTAAACAGGGATAAAGCAATTCTCAGTCATAGGGGACTGTGTCTAAGACACAATGGGCAGGCACTTACCCTGTTTCCAGAGTTTTGGCTGAGATTAATATTCAGGCAGGGGACTGGACTCGAATCAGTGAGACTTTGAGTGCCACTGCACTGGTCACAGCTAACCAAGAAGTCACCTCCATCAGGTTCAGGACCATAGAGAGCAGCCTCCGGGTTGGTCAGAGGGACTGCAACATGTGACACACTGTGAGCCAATGAGTGGAAGAGGCTGTGTAGGAGGCCAGAGTAGAAAAACAAACCAAAGAAATTGGCGCACGCAAGGGGGTGCACATGTTATAAAATCAGGAGTTGGCGCACGCAAGGGGGTGCACAATTGTGCACCTTCCGTGCGCGGAGCCCGCTCCGAGCCGCACTACCTTCCCCTGTTCCCTCCCAGGCCACTCCAAAATCGGAGCAGCCTCAGAGGAAACTTCCCTACCCCCTTCCCTTCCCTTCCCTCCCCTCCCCTACCTTTTGCATTTTCTTTTTTTTTGTTACAAAACTTACTTCAGCCCCCGGACCGCCCCACCCCTTTAGTAAAGCCCCGAGACTTACACGCGTCCCAAGGCTTTACGCGTGTTGCTGGGCCTTTTGAAAATAGGCCCGGCTCATGTAACCCTTTGAAAATCTGGCCCTAAATGAGTAGAAATCCCATGTGTGTTGCGTAAGAGTATAATGATAGTTGTATACTACTGTCCACATGGCCAAAATGATGACACGATGAAATGCTAAGAAAAATAAGGGAAGCTAACCAATTTGGCAGTGCAGTAATGGAGATTTCAATTACCCCAATATTGATTGGGTAAATGTAACATCAGGACATGCAAGAGACATAAAGTTCCTGGATGGAATAAATGATTGCTTTTGCATCAGTAGCATGGGATCTTCTTGGTGTTTGGGTAATTGCCAGGTTCTTATGGCCTGGATTGGCCACTGTTGGAAACAGGATGCTGGGCTTGATGGACCCTTGGTCTGACCCAGCATGGCAATTTCTTATGTTCTTATGGAACAATTGGTTCTGGAATCGACGAGAGAGGGAGTTATTTTAGATTTAATTCTTAGTGGAATATAGGATTTGGTGAGAGAGGTAACTATGGTGGGGCAGCTTGGCAATAGTGATCATAATATGATCAAGTCTGATCTAATGACTGGAAGGGGGACAATATGTAAATCTATAGCTCTAACACTAAATTTTCAAAAAGGAAAATTTGATAAAATGAGGAAAATAGAAAAAAACGGAAAGGTTCAGCTGCAAAGGTTAAAAGTGTACAACAGGCATGGACATTGTTTAAAAATACAATCCTAGAGGCACAGTCCATATGTATTCCACACTTTAAGAAAGGTGGGAGGAAGGCAAAACGATTACCATCATGGTTAAAAGGTGAGGTGAAAGAAACTATTTTAGCTAAAAAGACATACTTCAAAAATTGGAAGAAGGATCCAACAGAAGAAAATAGGATAAAGCATAAACATTGGAAAGTTAAGTGTAAAACATTGATAAGACAGGTGAAGAGAGAGTTTGAAATGAAGTTGGTCGTAGAGGCAAAAACTCATAATAAAGCCTTTTAAAAATATATCCAAAGCAAGAAACCTGTGAGGGGAGTCGGTTGGATGACTGAGGGGTTAAAGGGGCTCTTAGGGAAGATAAGGACATTGCAGAAAGACTTACGTCCATGTGCGTGCACACTTTACAAAATCAGCAGGTCGCCCATGCGTATGTGTACATGGCACGTGCAAGGGGGTAAAGTTCAGCAAATTCACGCTGCTATGCATCGTGGCCTTCCCCAGTTCCCTCCCAGTTCGCTCCAATTAAGGAGCGTGCTGGGAGGAAACTTCCTTATTCCCCCTACCCTAACCTCCCTTCCCCTTCCCATCTCCTCCCTAATCCCTAAATCCTACCGATTCCTTTTTTTTTGTTGTTGTTCCAATACTTACTTAAGGGCCAAACCTGAAGTAAGTTGCACGCAGGATCCGGGACAGTGATAGGAGATGTCCTTTCATGGATTACAAACTGGCTAAAAGACAGGAAACAGAGAGTAGGATTAAATGGACAATTTTCTCACTGGAGAAGAGTGGGCGTGGAGTGCCTCAGGGATCTGTACTGGGACCCTTACTTTTCAATATATTTATAAACGATCTGGAAAGAAATACAAGTGAGGTAATCAAATTTGCAAATGATACAAAATTGTTCAGAGTAGTTAAATCACAAGCAGATTGTGATAAATTGCAGGAAGACCTTGTGAGACTGGAAAATTGGGCATCCAAATGGCAGATGAAATTTAATGTGGATAAGTGCAAGGTGATGCATATAGGGAAAAATAACCCATGCTATAGGTATACAATGTTAGGTTCCATATTAAGAGCTATTGCCCAGGAAAGAGATCTAGGCGTCATAGTGGATAATACATTGAAATCGTCGGTTCAGTGTGCTGCGGCAGTCAAAAAAGCAAACAGAATGTTGGGAATTATTAGGAAGGGAATGGTGAATAAAAGGAAAATGTCATAATGCCTCTGTATCACTCCATGGTGAGACCACACCTTGAATACTGTGTACAGTTCTGGTCACCGCAGCTCAAAAAAGATATAATTGCACTGGAGAAGGTACAGAGAAGGGCTACCAAAATGATAAAGGGGGTGGAACGGCTCCCCTATGAGGAAAGACTAAAGAGGTTAGGACTGTTCAGCTTGGAGATGAGATGGCTGAGGGGGGATATGATAGAGGTGTTTAAAATCATGAGAGGTCTAGAACTGGTAAATGTGAATCGGTTATTTACTCTTTGCGATAATAGAAGGACTAGGGGGCACTCCATGAAGTTAGCAAGTAGCACATTTAAAACTAATTGGAGAAAATTTTTCACTCAACGCACAATTAAACTCTGGAATTTGTTGCCAGGGGATGTGGTTAGTGCAGTTAGTGTAGCTGGGTTTAAAAAAGGATTGGATAAGTTCTTGGAGGAGAAGTCCTTTACCTGCAATTAATCAAGCTAAATTAGGGAATAGTCACTAGCATTACTGGCATTAGTAGCATGGGATTTATTTAATGTTTGGTTACTAGCTCGCTACTTATATCCTGATTGGCCACTTTTGGAAACAGAATGCGGGGTCTGATGGACCCTTGGTCTGACCCAGTATGGAAACTTCTTATGTTCTTAATATCCAGTGCATTTCAGATTTAATAAAGTAAATATCACTAATTTCAATAATTGTTGTAATCCTCTTTTATTTCGCCCCATTGGTTTAAGGTTGTGTAAAGAATTTCCTTGAATTTCTAGTGTGGCGTTCTTCTTATTTTGGGACCTTGTGGAGTTGGGGGATACTCTGGGTTGGAAAATCTGAGTGTGGAGAACTCATCTATCCCTGGTTCTTTCTAGCATCTCACAATTCCAACCTGGCCCTCCTCCATGACTGGGATGCATCCAGCATCGCACACTCAGAGGAGAGCTGCCCCCTGTATGTGGGGCTTTGGAAGTCTGTCCTCCCCACTTTTCAGAGAATTCGTGCCCTGGGGTCATTGGACTGTAGAGGGACTCAGCACCGGGACTGAGTGTGACCCCTGCCTTTCCGGATAATACCAGAAGAAGGGCTACAATAACAAGAAGTCAGTTGAGCTTTCAGGTCCTTATCTGCCATCAGTCTGTCTTTTCCTTGTAAAGGAGCAGCACCCCTGGCTGAGGTAGCAGGGAGTCCCTCTCTCTCTCTCAGCCTGCTTGTTCATTTCACGATGACCGTGGTACTTCTCTAAAATCTGCACTCCCTATGCTGACAGAGCACTAACATTTATTTTTATAGTTATTAGCAATTAAAGCTGAAGGCTTCACCACAGATATGTACACGATGCTACATTCAGTGTTGTAGGTATATCCTTTGATGCACATTTGGTGAATGCTTTGAATGTTATTGCCCTGGAAATCTGTAAAAACAAAACACAAAAGAAAAGCAAAGCCGTTATTTCTCATCTTAGGCTGATGGAAGCTTCAGTGGCTGCAGAGAGGTTGCTATTGCCCCTCCCTTCTTGCTACTTTCAGGATTTTGAGACTCCCCCGCCCTGTGGCCCCGTGTAACCCAAACAGAGACCCAGCGTGAGTTAGATAGCTGTGAAGATAGATGCAACATGACAGGCAGGCTGGAAGGTGTTTAGATTTTGCAAAATGAACGTCTTACGGCACAGACAGGTTTACATTAGGAAAAGAAAAATGGGAAGAAAAAAATGGCAAGCCTGTCCATCTGCAGCTGTGTCGGGAAGGATGGTAGCATAAATCAGGCCTGGCACTGCCTTGGGTTGGAGGATGACAGCACGGACCTGCTAAATCTGCGAGGCTGGGGTCCGGCACTTTTCTCAGAGCGCAGCTTGCTGTGAGTCTGTCTCCTGAGGACACAGGGAAGCCGGGCTGGGAGGATGTCCGCTGCTTACTTCTCACAACAGGACGGGGAGCTCCCCTCACAGGCACACTATTTAAAAATAATTGTGGGATGAACCCCAAGTCCAGTTCAGCCGAACCTGCCTCATGCCCAGCTACGAGCAGAGGTCCGGAGCCCTTCTCCTGTACTACACCCACAGCAAAAACTGTTGCAATCCCAAGTTGCACGACTGCCAGGATGGTCCCAAGGGCCACACCGTGACCCTTGTGCTCCTCTTCCCTTTCACTGTGAACGTGACATGGCCCTCGCTCCTGGCTGAGATGGGTCCTCCCCTTCTCAAAGACCGTCTTTGTGGCCTCTTTTGCCCGAGGGCCTGCCGCGGGGACCATCTCAATGTATGATACTGTAACCCCCAGCAGGGGTACATAAAACAAAGACCAGGCGAAAAGGGGTTAGGATAATTTGTACCCGGTGAGAGGGTTCAGCCCAGTGGTCGAGCATAGGATATATTAGGCCAGGCTCAGAGGGGTTTTTGCTTCCCTCCGTGCGATACAACACAGGATTTCTTCAGAAGTCCGACAGATCACAGGTACCGACACCCCTGGCGAACCCAAACCCAGTCAGAAGGAGTTCAGTCCACAGCTCTGTTGATGGTTCCAGTATTTTCAAAATGTATTAAACATACAAAAAAAAGAACATGAGTTCAACTTCCCCGGGATTCCACATCAAAGCAGTCAGACGGTAGCAAAAACAATAAAATCCCCTTAGCAGCTCCACATAATCTCCTCAAAACATGGATTTCATCTCTGGCAAAAATCTAGCACTCGTTCATCAATGTGGACTTCACAGATTTACTCCTATCAGAAGTGAGATTAAAGGAGGAGACTTCCAGAACTTGGGTGTTCCCTTTTGGGGCTCCTTCCTGGGCTCTCCCTATGGATATACAGGTCCACACTCAATAGCAAGGCTGAGTCCCTGCATCACTCACTTCAAACCCTTGTAGAGCTGAGGGAAGGTGCTGACTGTGCAATAAGTAATCAGTACCGTTTGCTGGTATTCTGGCATCAGTTTTACTGAATTACCTCTTTCGACATTGTATATTTCTGTCTCGATAACTGAAAACTAAATTCAATTTTATGTTCCGATGATTCTCTAGTTTGGCGTCCATTCTACCATCTTGAACTTTCTGGCTACACCCAATGGCAACGTAAGACACCAAAGAAATGCCATACTGGGTCAGACCGAGGGTCCATCAAGCCCAGCATCCTGTTTCCAACAGAGGCCAAACCAGGCCATAAGAACCTGGAAGGATCCCAAAGAATAGATTCAATCCTTCTTGCTCACAACCAATAATAAGGAATGGTTTTCCCAAAGCTACGAGACTAACGGTCTATAGACCTTTCCTTTCTAAACCCTGCTATGCTAACTGCTATCACTACCTCCTCAAGTAACAAATTCCACAGTTTAATTGTACACTGAGTGAAAACAAAATGTCTCTTTTAAATGTGCTACTTATTAGCTTCATTTTATTTATTTATTTATTTATTTAGCACTTTTATATACCGATTTTCCAGTAACAGAATTACTAATCAAGTCGGTTTACATTCTAAACAATAACCATGACAAGAGGATGTCTTACAATAAACAGGTAGAATGAACTTGGATAAAAGTAACTGGGGTTAACAACATAAAGTAAGAGTTATGGGGCCTAATGTAGGCTGGAGTTGAGAACGGGTGTTGGGCATAAGGCTAGGTTTTTAATATTGTTCTCTGGGGGTTTCCAATGAAAGGGATCCTAGGATGGAATTCAAATAGAAGCTGAAGTTAGGAGAATGCTTGGTTGAATAACCAGGTCTTGAGTCTTTTCTTAAAACCAATAGGGCATTGCACTAATTTGAGGTCTGATGGGAGAGAGTTCCAAAGTTTGGGCCCGGCAGTGGAGAAAGCTCTTTTACTTAATGCTGTTTTCATCGGTGGGGGCCTGTAGATTGTTTCTGTATGCTTGTCTCACTGGTCTTGTGGAGGTGTGAGGTTGAAGAGGGATCTTGAGTTCGAGTGGGGCGATGTTATGTATTGCCTTGTGGATTGATGAGAGTGCTTTGAAAAGTATTCTGAATTTGATAGGAAGCCAGTGTAGATTTTTCAGGATAGGTGTTATATGGTCTCTTTTGTTTGTCTTGGTTAGAATCCTTGCTGTTGCATTCTGCAACATCTGTAGAGGTTTTATGGAGTTAGCTGGGAGGCCAAGTAGTAGTGAATTGCAGTAGTCGATTTTACTGAGAATGATTGCTTGTAAAACTGATCAGAAATCTTGAAAATGAAGGAGGGGTCTCAATCTTTTCAAGACTTGAAGTTTGAAAAATCCATCCTTTATGATGTTGTTGATGAAAGATCTGTAATTCATTTGGTTATCTAATATAATTCCCAGATTTCTGACTTGTGGGGATAGGATTAATTGTGAGGCCAGGTTGGTGATAGGTTGTGGGTGGTTTCCATCTTGGGAAATGAGAAGGTACTCTGTCTTGTTTTGATTAAGAATCAGATTGAGGCTTGTCAGCAGGTTGTTAATGGCATGTTGGCATGAGTTCCAGAAGTCCAGAGTTTTATGAAGTGAATCCGTAATAGGAATCAGAATCTGAACATTGTCAGCGTACAGGTAGTGGATAAGATTTAGCTTGCGGAGGAGCTGGCAGAGTGGGAGCAGGTATATGTTGAATAAGGTTGGAGAAAGTGAAGAGCCTTGTGGGACTCCCAGGTTGCAGTTGACTGGTTGAGATTCCTCCCTGTTGATCTTAACCTTATAGTGCCTGTTCTGAAGGAAAGATTTGAACCAGGCGAGGGCGACGTCTCTGATGCCAATGTCTGACAGACGATCAACCAGTGTATTATGATTGACCGTGTCAAATGCTGCTGTTAGGTCAAGGAGGATGAGTAGACAAGGTTGTTTTTTTTCGAGGTTCAGTAGGATGGAGTCCGTTAATGAGATTAGAAGAGTTTCTGTGCTTCGAGATTGGCGGAAGCCGAATTGCGAAGGGGACAGTATGTTGTTGTTACTCAAGTATTCTGTCAGTTGTTTATTTGCAATTCGTTCCATGATTTTTGCGATGAGGGGCAGATTTACTATTGGGCGAAAATTGGCCGGGTTATCTGAAGAGAGATTTGGGTTTTTTAGGAGTGGTTTTATAATTGCCGTTTTGAGAGGGTCGGGAACTAGCCCTTGAGATAAGGAGCAGTTGATGATTTGGGCTATAGGTTTGGAGATGGTTTTAGAGCAGGTGATGAGGAGGTTAGTTGGGATGGTGTCCTGAGGATGAGAAGAAGGTTTAATTTTTTTTAGTATGTTTTCGATCTCTAAGGATGAGGTCAGCTCAAATTCTCCAAGGCTTGCCTTTTATGGTGGATTGGCAGCTAGAGGTGTTGAAGGCGTATTATCTTTGTTTTTCTTGGCTTGAGTTAATAGGTTTGGGATCTTGTTTTTGAAGTAGGTCGCAAGTTCCTCTGCTTTGCTTGCAGCTTTATCATCTGGTATAGACGTCGAGGGGGGTTTGGTGAGGGACGAAACCAAGGAAAAAATGCGCCTTGGGGGTCAAAGAGGAAGTGGTGGATTTTTTGTGAGTAAAAGTCTTTCTTTGCTTGGAGGATGGAGATTCTGTATTGGTGTATCATTGACTTAAATGCTGTGAGGTTGGTGGATGAAGGGTTTTTACGCCAAAGCTGTTCTTTTTTTCTGAGTTCCTGTTTCATGGATTTCAGGTTTGGAGTGTACCACGGTTTTTTTGTTGCCTTTGTTTGCTTGAGAGGCTTTGGTGATAGTAGGGCAGGTAGTATCGGCCACTTTTTTGGTGATGTTGGTCCTGGAGTGACCCCTAGTCCTAGTATTATTTGAAAGGGTAAATAACTGTCCTTTATATACTGTTCCATCCCATTCATGATTCTATAGACATCTACTATTGCCTTGGAACAAATCTCAAGAAGATTTACAAAACATCAAGTAAAACATACAATTTAAAAAAATAATAGAAATACAGCATACATAATAAAATATTGCTATCAAACAATACTAAAATAACCCACCGTTTACCTCTTTGGACAGACCCAACAGGTCAACTATTGAATTAACTAAAAGCTTGGGCAAACAGCCCTGCTTTCAAACATTTTCCAAAAGCATAATAAATCCTGCATATTTTTCAGCTGAAATGGAAGAAGATTCTAACATTCTCCTCTAAGCCATCTCCTCTTCTGGCTGAAGAGCTCCTGTTTAGCCTTCCCTCACAGGGGAATCGTTACATCCCCTTTTATCATTTTGGTCACCCTTCTCATACCATTTTTTTTTAGTTCCACTCTATATTTTTGAGATGCGGCCACCAGTACATAAGGTTCGGTCATATCATGGAGCGATGTAGAGATATTATGATAACTTCTGTTTCAGTTTAAATTCCTTCCAAATAATAGCTAACATTCTGTTTGCTTTAATGACTGCCACTATGCATTGAGCCGAGGATTTCAAGGTATTATGTTCACTATGATTCCTTGATCCTTTTCCTGGGTGGTGACTCCTAAGATGGAACCCAGCATTGTGTACCTATAGTTGGATTATTCTTCCCTGTACGTATCACTTTGCACTTGTCCATATTAAATATTATCTGCCATTTAAATGCCCAGTCCCCTAGCCTTGCAAGGTCCTCTATCAATTTCTCACAATCGGCTTGTGATCTAACAATTTAGAATAATTTTGTGTCATCTGCGAATTTAGTCTCTTTATTTTTCACTCTCTTTTCCAGATCATTTATAAATATATTAAAAGGCACCGGTCCCATACAGACCCCTGGGGCATTCCATTATATACCTTTCTCCAATGAGAGAGATGACCGTTCAACCATTCTCTCTGTTATCAATCCACATAGAACATTGCCTCCTATCCTATGAGTTTCCTGATGAGTCTCTCAGGAGATACTTTGTCAAACACCTTCTGAAAATCCATATATGCTACATTAACTGACTCACCCTTGTCAACATGTTTGTTAACCACTTCAAAAATATCTAACAGATTGTAAGGCAAGACTTTCTGTTATGTTTTTGTATGAATGTGAACCCTGGGCTGAGATGAGAGGTGTCTCCCCCACAGGGAGGAGCCCTGTGAGCCTCACCATCAGCAGGTGTAGTCTCAGTGGCGTGGGACACAGCTAGAAGTAGAGACTTTATTATGAAGGATGGAAAAAGTAATGTCCACAGAGTAGGAGATGTATTAGTACAGTCCTGTGCAATGGGGAATTCCCAGAGTGAAGCCACAGAAGAGAAGATCCGGTAGTGGCCCGCGGAGCGGGGTACGCCGAGAATGTCTGTACAGAGGATGTTGAAGAACTGAGGAAGATACCGGAACCCGGAAGTGGCTCTGTAGTTGGTGTGTCAATACTCTGCAAGCAGGAAGGCTGAATAGCGTCTACTGAAGACAGGCGGTAGTGGCCTGAGGAACGGGGTACACCGCAGGAAATCCTTATACAGTTCGTATAGTAGAAGTCAGTAGAGGTACTCACAGTAGATGGTTCCTGGAGAGAAGTAGAGACCTGAGAAGCAGGTCTAGAAGCAGATAGGCAGGAAGGCCCTCTGAGGAGCAGATAGCCGGAAACGCAGGGGAGCCCCTGAGGAGCGAGTACTCAGGGCGTTAGATGCCAAGACCAAAGTCAGGAACAGGAAGTCCTTGAGTGAGGAGGATTCAGCAAGACGGAACTCCTTGCTAACTCGGAGAAGGCAAGGGCCGGTCAGATTAAATACACTAGCGGTTTGACGTCATCGGGAGGGGATGCCCCCAAGGTTCCCACCATAATGTGTTCAAAGGAGGCCCTTGTGCATGCACCTAAGTAATTCCAGGTCTAAGATGGTGGTCAGCAGCGCCCACGCTGACTCGGGAATGCCGGAGAGGTAGGCGGGGATTAGCAGAGGCCGCCATTCTTCCCAGACTTGATGGTGCAGGGAAAAAAAAAAGGTGAGCATGAGAGGTTGCAGCCGTCTGCGACCAACAGGCGTAACACTTTCCTTTGCTAAATCCATGTTGGCTGTGCCCCATTAGTCTGTGTCTATCCTGATGGCCAGTAATTGTGCTCAAAATAGTTTCTACCATTTTCCTTGGCACCAAGATCAGACTCACTGGTCTGTACTTTCCCAGATCATCTGGGAGACCTTTTTAAAAATAGGTGTGTAGCTCCCTGACTGGCTACATAAAATCATGGAATGGGTCTTCTCTGTTATGCAGTGATTGTCCATTCCAAATTTGTTTTGTGGGTTCATCAGATGGTCATGCAGATGAAGTAGACCTTTTGGTGAACTCCCTGAGTTAACCCCACTCTATTTCACTTGTGCTGTTAGGACGGGGAGGGAACTCCCTCACTCCCCTCCGTAATCTCTGACTCCCTCCATAGGAATTGTCTGGCATAATAATGGAGACTGACACATTGTATCAAATCCAAACACAACAGCAACTTTATGGAATATCCAGCCAGTCAAAAGTATGTACATGGATGAGAAAGTGTTACATCGTTACTGAACGAGTCAGTGGCTATTACAACTGGTCACCCTGTTCCCCTCTCCACTGTCTTTTCTCTCTCTCTCTCTCTCAGCCCTGGGTTTATCAGACACACCCATATCAAAATTCTCATCCAGTGGGCCCCAAATCCATAATCACATTTCCCCTAGCAATGCTCGCACCTCCTGGGGTCTCGGACCTTTTCATCCCTCTCCACACATCACCGTCCTCTTAGTGCAGGTTTCCCTGGACACTGCACATCGAGGAGATGTTAGGGCTCACCTTCACGTGAAATCACCCCACTCATGCTCCTGCTCTAATTCCACAGGGGGAGGAAAACACCGCTCCACACTCAGGCCTCTCACTTTCACCACTCCGGTAACCCCCGGGGGGGGGGGGGGGGGGGGGGGGGAAGGAAACCTCTCTCTCTGTGCTGGCTCTCCAGACCTCCGCACATCAAATGACCCCCTGGGACACTCCCAATTTTGGGAACTCACCCCACTCCTGTACTTTCCTTCTTGCTGCATGATACTTCCCCAGGGGGAGGACTCACTCCTTCCACTCCGCAGCAGCAAATCGAGCTTCTACACCTTGGTCCAGACCCATGGAGGAAACGGATCCCTCTCCACTTCTTCTTGGCTTCGGGCATCTCCTCTTGAGAGGAAGAAGCCCCTGCAGGGTCTCACTCCCCTTGGAGGGTCCCTGGGCCTTCCAGCCCGCAGGCTGAGTACTCCAGTCGATTACATAGCTGGAAGCCCCTAATCCACACCCTGTATGGGCAAGAGGGAGGGGAAGAAATGGCAAAACCCTGCCAAAACTTTCTCCCCTTTGTCCTGCCCGCTTCTCTTTCAGCAGCCAATAGCAGAAACCCGAACCTCTAGGGAAATACACACACACCAGGTAATACATGCTCGCTCATCCAAAATGCCATCCGGTGCTCGGCAATATTCCTAGTTCAGGTAACAACTCGCAAAAAGATGGGAATAAATGGGGGAGGGGGAGCGGTGTCTCTCTGTGGGTGTTACGTTGGCTACCTTCCAGTCCTCATGATTTGAATGAGAAGTTTGCTAGTAAAAAGTCTGCAATTTCATGTCTGACTTCTTTCAGAACTCTGCAGTCTATACTCCTGGTCCCAGTGATTCCTTACTCATTGGTTTGTTGTTCTGCTCTGTTACAGTCACAGTGAACTGTTTGACAAGATTCCTTCCTTTTATTGAGGGGTTTCCTCTTGTTGATACCTGGGATGATCCACTGCTTCATCGGGAATTCGCTTCAGTCCCTTCCTTCTTTATGTACCTTGTGGGTGCCTTCTCTGTCTCTGACAAATGAGCACTGGACCAGGTAGCTTGATGGTTTTCTTCTTAACCCAATGCGGCATCATCAGATCGGCACTCATTCCTCCAAACAATTTATTCTGCGTCAGCACTCGGTCTCTCAGTCCGAGTGATGGAGGGATGAACAGAAAGGTTTCCCCAAAACCGTGAGGCCAACCTCCAGCCGCTAAAAGCAAAACTCTTTACGTCCATTAATGCTGAGGACTCTGGGAGAATAAAGTCTGGCGTATCGATGACTTTCGTTCTGCTGCTCTTAGTGTCTGTCTCATTTTTTTTTTTTTTGGTTCACTTCTAAGTTTGAACAAACATTGTCCAAAATTTAAGAGCGAGGGGAGGGGGGACTGGGCAGACTCTCTGATGACATTTCCCTCTCTCCAGCCAATACCATCCTCCCCTTCAATACCTCAGCAAGCACTCTCCCCTCTCCATAACCCAGCAAGCACAATCCCCTGTCTAAAACCCCAGCAACCCCTCTCCCATCCAAGACCCTAGGATGTTCTCTCTTCCTTGCCTCTCCAGAAAGCATGCTCTTCTTCTCAAGCTAAGGGTGCCGCTCCTGCTCATGCCATCCCTGCCCTCTCTTTGTGCCGTGCAGTTCATGACACTGGCATTGGGCCTTTCCTCTACAGAGCACCGATAACGGTGACGCTGGGCCCTATCTGGACAGCACTGCCGATGAAGACTCCAGGCCCTTTCTCTGCACTACCGTGGCGCTGCCACAGCCCCTCCTCTAGTACCACTTCTACCTGCAGCTGATGAAAGCCGCGGGGTGTGTACACCCCAGGGTTCTGTAAGAACACAAAAATGAAATTTCAGACCTATTACTAGTAATCTGTAACCTATCATTAAAATTATCCATTGTACCTGAAGGCTGGAAGTTGGCCAGTTTAACCCCAATATTTATAAAGGGCTCCAGGGGTGATCCGGGTAAACTATAGACCAGTGAGCCTGACTTCAGTGCCTGGAAAAATCATGGAAGCAATTATAAAGAATAAAATAACAGAACATATAGAAAGACATGGTTTAAGGGGACACAGCCAGGATGGATTTACCCAAGGGAAGTCTTGCCTCACAAATCTGCTACATTTTTTGAAGGGGTTAGTAAACATGTAGATAAAGGTGAACCGGTAGATGTAGTGTATTTGGATTTTCAGAAGGTATTTGATAAAGTCCCTCATGAGAGGCTTCTAAGAAAACTAAAAAGTCATGGGATAGGAGGCGATGTCCTTTCATGGATTACAAACTGATTAAAAGACAGGAAACAGAGAGTAGGATTAAATGGTCAATTTTCTCAGTGGAAAAGGGTAAACAGTGGAGTGCCTTAGGGAGCTGTACTTGGACCGGTGCTTTTTAATATGTTTATAAATGATCTGGAAAGTAATACGATGAGTGAGGTTAACAAATTGCAGATATAGTTGCACTGGAAAAAGTACAGAGAAGGGCAACCAAAATGATAAAGGGAATGGAATGGCTTCCCTATCAGGAAAGGCTAAAGAGGTTAGGGCTGTTCAGCTTGGAGAAGAGACGGCTGATGGGGGATATGATAGAGGTCTATAAAATCATGAAAGAACTTGAATGGGTAAATGTGAAACAGTTATTTACCCTTTCGGATAATACTTAGGACTAGGCTGCACTCCATGAAGTTAGCAAGTAGCACATTTAAAACAAAGTGGAGAAAATTCTTTTTCACTCAATGCACAATTAAACTCTGGAATTTGTTGCCAGACGATGTGGTTAAGGCAACAATGTAGCTGGGTTTAAAAAAGGTTTGGATAAGTTCCTGGAGAAGTCCATAAACTGCTATTAATCAATAGGGAATAGCCACTACTTGTTGCCGGCATTAGTAGCATGGGGATTATTTAATGTGTGGATACTTGCCAGGTACTTGTGACTTGGATTGGCCACTGTTGGAAACAGGATACTGGACTTGAATGACTCTTGGTCTGACCCAGTATGGCATATCTTATGTTCTTATGAAAGCATGGGACTTTCATTTGCCTGCCAGCTTCCTCCAGGGATGGCCCTAGGTAAGAAGCAGGGAAATCCTGAGTTTTGGCGAGGAATGAAGGAGCATGTTCATAGCCAGAAGGACCAAGCTTAACCTGCATGTCTGACCTCCTACCACTTGAGGTCGCTGGAGACTAACTGGCAATCACAGTGGCCAGTAGATTTGGCACTTGTGTTATTGTAGGCAGGTCACCAGATGACTCCAGGTTAGCAGGGATAGGCTGAGCCAGGCCTGGCTTTGCCGCAGTGTATCTATTGAATTGTACTTCCAGTTTCCCAAGAAAACAGAAGCAGTCCAGAGATGTACTGGAGCTAATCCAGGCCTGGCTTCGCCCATTCTTGATGACAGACCCAGTTTCTGCTGTCTAACTAAATCCTTAGTCCCCCCACTTCCCTTCCAGCCAGGGCAAAGCTCAGAATACAAGTCAATTTAATTCAATTTAAGTAAACTTTCTTGGCTTGACAGTTTGTATATGTGTTGCCAAAATAGTGCATTAAGTGATAAAAGGAAAGAATTACAAAGCTTGGAATACACTGTGTCATTAAATGTCCAAGCAGTCAGCAGAAGCCAGAGCACAGCTGAGGGGGAGGAGGAGCAGAGCAAAAAAAGGCGGCTTCAAATAATGGTCTCTGAAATCCTTCGTGGAGTGGACAGTGTCTGCCCCCGGAAGCACTTGCCAGAGTGGGAAAGTGAGAAAACAGGGAAAGAAAGATACAGGGGGCTGCATGCTAGATCCTACGTCTTTCTAAGATGCTTTGTTGCCCAAAACCTTGCCCCTCTCATCCTTTAGTGCCGGTTCCAGAGAGCAAAAGCGAGAGGGTAATATACACGTAGAGATGAATTTTTAAAAGCCCGATGTGCATTCATTAGGGGATGCATGAAGAAGTCGAGTTTGCACGTGCCGAGTGGATTTCAAAAGCCGGCGAGTTACGTGCTTACCTCCCGCAGCGCGCATAAGTCTGGGCGGGGCATGGGCGTTTCAGGGCGTGGACCACAGATGTGCTCGAAAAATTCTGGCACAAACCGGCGCATGCCGAGGCCCCTCCCACCGCGTATCTTTACTTCTGCTATGGTCCGGGCTAACGGGGGGGGGGGGGGGGGGCAGTGAAGGTTATCAAAACGGGGGTGGGGGATCTATCTCTTAAACGGGCGAACTGGGAACAAACTGGTAAAACTGGGAATGGCGTTGGCGCGTGCATCTTTTAAAATTCCCAGTTTACGAGGTAGAACGCGATTTGCGAGCACGTGCGTGCCCACTTAAAATTTGGCACACGTGCGTGTGAGTGTGTGTGTGTTATAAAATGGCTGCATACCTGGGCATGGGCCAACGTATGTGCGCCAGGGTGTACCTGCATGCCGGTTTGAAGATTACCATTTTAGGATTGGGAAGTAAGGGGGTATGTTCTGTACTTAATGTAAATACAGAAGCATTTTTATTTTTGGCAAAAGTACAGGGCACCCGTAGACAGACAGCTGTTGGCCACCCTACAGGGGTAATCTCAAGGCTTGTACGTGACTGACATACTCCGCAGTTTTATCTCTGAGGATGACAGGGAAGAGGGGGAATTCTACCGGAAAAACCCGCCAAATTGAAAAGCCCAAGGGTTTATGAAAACACAAGAATATGAAGAAATATAATAACGAACTTTCTTTTTTCATGTAAAGAAGCATTTTTCCCTGGCTGACTGACCGAGCTGGGAAGAAGAAAACCGCCCAGAACTGTATAAAGTGCTTCTAGTCTAACTTGCCTTGGGGGAGCGCAGCCCCCTGCCATGCACAGCCCTCCAACATGCAGCCCCTGCGGGAAGCGCAGAGGACGGCTCTGTACGCAGCAGGGGGGCGCTCCAGTTTTAGGGAACATTCGGGGTCTGTGCTTGACACTCTCTTGGTTCTTGTTCCCCTCTTTTATCTTTTCTAGCTCTGCACCTCCCTCCTACGCGGGTGCTGGTGTAGATAATTATGGTTAAGAACATACGAACATAAGAAAATGCCATACTGGGTCAGACCAAGGGTCCATCAAGCCCAGCATCCTGTTACCAACAGTGGCCAATCCAGGCCATAAGAACCTGGCAAGTACCCAAAAACTAAGTCTATTCCATGTAACCATTGCTAATGGCAGTGGCTATTCTCTAAAGTGAACTTAATAGCAGGTTGGTTAGTATCTACTGGCTCTGTCTAATATTCTGCACTCGTGGAGGCTGGGACTCTGGGACTGGCAGCAGGAGTCCCACTCTTCTTGACACAGCACAATCAGCCAGCACTCAGTGGGCAGGACCATGCACACATTCACCTGCCACTGTGGCCACTGTTGGTCACATTTATTTTTTTAACAATTGAATACATTTATAACCTGCTTTGTTTGACCCTGCTGAACGCAGCAGAGTTTGATGTGGGACAGCCCAATGCCTGGGATGCTGACGCAGAGGGACTGGAAGTAAAAAAAAAGACTGAGATCCCTGAACAGAAATGAGCTGCTCTCTTGACTGTACGTGGGGAGAAAAACGTACGCTCTCATACATCTGCTGCTCTAAAGTACTGTAAACTGTTTTGGATGAATTTTGTATTCGAAAAGGAGGGTTAAAAATCCAAATAAATAAATGGGTTTTCTGGTCTGGCTGGCCCTGCCAAACACTAAGACATAAGAGGAGGAGATCATAGCATTGCTTTCTCACCTATTCCGTCCGTCACAGTGCATAAGCAGAATCAAGCATCGTCACCTCTATGGCTGAACTGTGCAGAAATGTGAAGCATTGAAAATCCTTAAATGACATTGTTCTGTGGCCGTCTTGTTAGTGGGGTCCAGAATGAAGCACTTCACTGCCATCTCCTTGCTGAGCCCAATCTGACTCTTGCAACAGCACAGGAAAAGGCTTCGGCAATCTAAAATGGTGCTGCAGCACCAGAGCAGGCACTTCCACTAGGTGAACTAGGTGGTCGCCGAAAGTGCCAACCCTTAGGGGATGCCAAAATTGCCAGCACGAGCCCCCCCCCCCCCCCCCATCACTGCCGCCGAAGACAGAGAGAGGCCACCTGTGGAGCCCATTCAACCGGTGGGGAAGACAAGAAACAACTCAATGCCCATGGCTAAAAATTAGGAAAGGCCCAAGGAGAGCTAAATCAGATAGGGATACGGGTGGAGTCCATCCATGGCTGAAAAAAAAGAAAAAGAAGCCCAGAAAGGCTGTGGGTAGAGCCCAACCCGTCCGCAGCTGAAGACAAAAGATTGGAGAGTGCTGTAGGTGAAGCTCAACCCACTGAAAGCTGAAGACAGAAGATTTGAGAGAGCCACTGGTGGAGCCCAAGCTGCCTGCGGCTGAAGACTGAAAATTGGAGAGGCTGAAGATGCGAAAAAGAGAGGCCTGGGAGGGCCGTGGGTAGAGGCCAAACCACCCGTGGCTGAAGACAGAAGGATCGGCAGTGGAAGGGACCTTCTAAAGGGAGCAGTGAGAGGCCCATGCGGCTGCTGGTGGACCCCATCCCCCTGGCAGCAGAAGAAGAGAAAGGCCCTTACTCTGGTGGAAGAAAAGAGAGCTCCTTCTGCAGTTCCTCCTTGTGTGCTGGCCAGCCCCGCAGTACTCAACACTTGTGATGCTAGCACTTCTTGTATGTTCATCTTGTACATGAGTTAAGTACTGCGGGGCTGGCCGGCACGCGAGGAGATGCTACAGAAAAGACTCCTACACCTCTGCAAAGATTCAAGTTCTCCCGCAGGGAAGGAGGCACCGAATGGCAGCAGCAGAGGAGTAAGAGAGATCCCTGGACTCTGTCTGCATAGAGCTTGCATATGTGTATGTGTGTGAGAATGGGAGCCTGCCTGGGGCGTATGGATGTGTGTGTGTGAATGGAAGCCTGCCTGGGGCAGATGGATGTGTGTGTGTGAATGGGAGCCTGCCTGGGGTGGATGGATGTGTGTGTGTGAAAGGGAGCCTGCCTGGGGTGGATGGATGTGTGTGTGAGAATGGGAGCCTATCTGGGGGGATGGGTGTGTGTGTGTGTGTGTGTGAATGGGAGTCTTCTTGGGGTGAGTGGATGGATGTGTGTGTGTGAGAATGGGAGCCTGCCTGAGGCAGATGGATGTGTGTGTGAGAATGGGAGCCTGCCTGGGGCGGATGGATGTGTGTGTGTGAATGGGAGCCTGCCAGGGGAGGATGGATGTGTGTGTGTGTGAATGGGAGTCTTCCTGGGGAGGATGGATGTATGTGTGTGAATGGGAGCCTGCCTGGGGGGGAGGGTGTAAAATGTTTGTGCCACCCTCACTAATTCATGACAAGCTCAGGGTGACTGGAAATTAAAAGTCTTCAGGTATGGGAAGCTGGGGATTTCTTCGCTATCCCTTAATATCGAGGGAGAGTTCAAGATTCTCTGTTAGGTTGGACACCCCTGCAGTGCACATCACACTGGGAATGGTGACTCAAAGCTGGTTTATTAACATAAGAAAAAAACAACACATAGTGTGTGTTTTTTCAAGTAGTTGGTTTATTAACATAGACATTGCCTGACTTACGATGCACTGCAGGTACTAATCAATAGGTAACTTCAATCAAAGTTGTAAATGCAGTTAGGGTAAAGGTTAAATCCAATTCACTTATGCAATTCAGGTCAGTTTCCACAGTAATTAATTTCCAGGGACAGACAGTAAATTCTAGACATACCACTTCTGCTTACAGGCTTGACACAGAGCTTCAATACTTTCACATCACACAATATCAGTATACACAGAGAAAACAGCTCAAGGATCTTCCACTGGGATCCCACCCCGTTATCTGGCCTCCTAGCTAAATGCCGGGAACACCTTCCAGATGTCCTAGCACACCTTTAGAGTCCTCTGAGGATCAATCTGCATCCTCAGGATCGGAGCCATACACCAGGCTATCAATAATGTGGGTCTGGATTTCTCAGAGTCATTCTGTGGCTCTGTACATAGCACCGCAGTCCAGACCTGAGCAGAACTTGATTCAATACTGATTGTAAAATGTTTTTCCCTAATAGTGTTGTATCTGTAACCGTTTACACATACAGAATGGGCCACACCCATTGTACCGGTACTAAAACGTCAGGTTTGATATGGGCAGGAAATAAATGGTTTTAAATAAATAAATAAAACAAAATGGAGATGTGTGTGGATCTGCAGAGATTATAAGTGCATGGCTAACAAGGCACTTAAAGATCACCCACACCCTGTGCCAGCTGTAACCAACTATTTGCTAGAGGGAAGGTCTTGCACAAGTCTGCCAGCAACTGATTATGGATGAACGAGCTGTGGATACCCCAAAAAACATCATTATTGATCAAGGAGGAGCTTTCCAAGTGAAATGTCTCTAATTTGGAATCTCTCTCACTCCAGGCATCTGTCAGTGCTTCATAGAAACATTGCTGGCTGGAATTCCCATGAAGGGGTGAATTATCTGGGTGACTTAGGGAAATCCTACACCAATCTGAGGAATCAAGCATTCGAGTGAAGAAAGCTAAATGTGAAATTGGAACTTACCAGTGTCCATTTTTGGTCTGTCACATTGATGCTTCAGGAAAATCCAATGGAAAACAAGATAAAGGCAATCCATAAAATGCCTGAATCAACTTCTAAATATGACCTGAGTTCTTTTTTTGGGAATGCTCAACTTTTATCAAAGGAAATGCTCACTGAACTGGGGTGCTCTGCAAGGAGACCCGCAGACATGCGGATGCTTTCTGGAACATAAAAACACCCTGACCTCAGGCTCAGTGCTCATCCACTATGATGAACAGAAGCCTCTCATAGTCTCCAGCAATACCTCATCATATGGTGTTGTGTTGATTATCTACTATTCTCCAACCTTATCGATAACTGAATGGAATTATGCTCAGATTAATAGAGAGGCACCTGCTTTGGTAGCTGGGGTTGGCTTTTGAAATCTGTACTTACCATAAGTATCCATTGGGCATCATCTCCAAGACAAGCCTACACCCCTTTTCATGTTGCCCCAAATGCAAAGTTTGAGTATCATGCTGAGTGCTTCTGATTATATATTAGTGTTACAAGCCTGACAAGGCCAGTGCCCAGTCTGATGCTTTGAACCATCTACTACTTTTTCAGCCTCTTGTTTAACCTCTGCTTGTTCATCCCCGGCTGAAGCTTTGATGCTAGAAAATCTTTCTGATGCTTCCCTTCCAGGCTGCCCAGATAGCCAGGCTGACTGCAAAGCACCTTGTCTTGGCCCATGTCCCGAACTGGGTGTCAAGGAGATGATCAAGCAGTTAGCTACCTGAGAAGTGCAGGCCATTTTGTTGCAACAATTACAGAGCTTCGACAGCAGTTCATGAGCTGATGATTTCAAGGACTGATGATTTCAAGGACTTTGTGCAAAGAAACCTTATTAGAGCTGTCACAATGGCATCTTGCCAACCCCATGCAAATGGTCTGGCAGAGCAGATGGTGCAGTCAACAAAAGATGCATTCACTAAAGAGGATCATTGAAGGAGACTGGGCTATTAGGCTTACCTAGATCTTCATCTTGTAACATGTCATGCCTTGTCCAGGTAAGGGAATCAATCCGGCAGTTAGACACCACCTTAAGGCATACTTGGATTGTCTCAAACTTGATCACTCTATGAAGTTACAACTCAAGCAGGAACAAGATCAGAGATCTGTGCTACCAGTAAAAGTTACAGAACCTCTCTTACTCTTGTACACAGTATTCACACTTCAGCAGATGGACCCTTCCAAATAACCTTAGGACTAGGGGATACTCTATGAAATTTGCAACCGGCAGATTTGAAAAACAGTGCACAATTAAGCTATGGAGCCTATTGCTGGAGGACGAGGTCAAGGCAATTAACAACATAGTGGGGGTTCAAAAGAGGACTGGACAAGTTCCTGAAGGAAAAGTCCATACACAGTTATGTTCTTATGACCTTGGAATAGCCCTCCACTCTAGGGATGTGAATCGTTTTTTGACGATTTAAAATATCGTCCGATATATTTTAAATCGTCAAAAAATCGTTAGGGCCACGATACAATACCAATTCCCCCGATTTATCGTTAAAAAATCGTAAATCGGGGGAAGGGGGAGGGCAGGAAAACCGGCACACTAAAACCCCCTAAAACCCACCCCGACCCTTTAAATTAAATCCCCCACCCTCCCGAACCCCCCCCCCCAATGCTTTAAATTACCTGGGGATCCGGCGGTGGTCCAGAACGGCGGCGGTCCGGAACGGCCCCCTCAATAGAATCGTGTTGTCTTCAGCCGGCGCCATTTTTCAAAATGGCCGCCGCAAAATGGCGGCGGCCATAGACAAAAACGATTCAACGGAGGAGGTCGTTCCGGACCCACGCTGGACTTTTGGCAAGTCTTGTGGGGGTCAGGAGGCCCCCCCAAGCTGGCCAAAAGTTTCCTGGGAGTCCAGCGGGGTTCCGGGAGCGATTTCTTGCCGCGAATCATTTTCGTACGGAAAATGGCGCCGGCAGGAGATCGACTGCAGGAGGTCGTTCAGCGGGGGTTCCGGACCGCCGCTGAACGACCTCCTGCTAGTATTCCCCCTCACAATAGAGCAGCTCCCTCTATATACAGGCACAGGAGAAGGGAGAAGGGGGGAGATGCATATGAACCCATCACAATAGAGCAGCTCCCTCTATATACAGGCGCAGGAGAAGGGAGAAGGGGGGAGATGCATATGAACCCCTCACAATAGAGCAGCTCCCTCTATATACAGGCACAGGAGAAGGGAGAAGGGGGGAGATGCATATGAACCCATCACAATAGAGCAGCTCCCTCTATATACAGGCACAGGAGAAGGGGGGGAGATGCATATGAACCCATCACAATAGAGCAGCTCCCTCTATATACAGGCACAGGAGAAGGGAGAAGGGGGGAGATGCATATGAACCCATCACAATAGAGCAGCTCCCTCTATATACAGGCACAGGAGAAGGGAGAAGGGGGGAGATGCATATGAACCCCTCACAATAGAGCAGCTCCCTCTATATACAGGCACAGGAGAAGGGGGGAGATGCATATGAACCCCTCACAATAGAGCAGCTCCCTCTATATACAGGCACAGGAGAAGGGGAAGGGGAGAGATGCATATGAACCCCTCACAATAGAGCAGCTCCCTCTATATACAGGCACAGGAGAAGGAGAAGGGGGAGATGCATATGAACCCATCACAATAGAGCAGCTCCCTCTATATACAGGCACAGGAGAAGGGAGAAGGGGGGAGATGCATATGAACCCCTCACAATAGAGCAGCTCCCTCTATATACAGGCGCAGGAGAAGGGAGAAGGGGGGAGATGCATATGAACCCCTCACAATAGAGCAGCTCCCTCTATATACAGCTACAGGAGAAGGGAGAAGGGGGGAGATGCATATGAACCCATCACAATAGAGCAGCTCCCTCTATATACAGGCACAGGAGAAGGGGGGAGATGCATATGAACCCATCACAATAGAGCAGCTCCCTCTATATACAGGCACAGGAGAAGGGAGAAGGGGGGAGATGCATATGAACCCATCACAATAGAGCAGCTCCCTCTATATACAGGCACAGGAGAAGGGAGAAGGGGGAGATGCATATGAACCCCTCACAATAGAGCAGCTCCCTCTATATACAGGCACAGGAGAAGGGAGAAGGGGGGAGATGCATATGAACCCCTCACAATAGAGCAGCTCCCTCTATATACAGGCACAGGAGAAGGGAGAAGGGGGGAGATGCATATGAACCCATCACAATAGAGCAGCTCCCTCTATATACAGGCACAGGAGAAGGGAGAAGGGGGAGATGCATATGAACCCATCACAATAGAGCAGCTCCCTCTATATACAGGCACAGGAGAAGGGAGAAGGGGGAGATGCATATGAACCCCTCACAATAGAGCAGCTCCCTCTATATACAGGCACAGGAGAAGGGAGAAGGGGGGAGATGCATATGAACCCCTCACAATAGAGCAGCTCCCTCTATATACAGGCACAGGAGAAGGGAGAAGGGGGAGATGCATATGAACCCCTCACAATAGAGCAGCTCCCTCTATATACAGGCACAGGAGAAGGGAGAAGGGGGAGATGCATATGAACCCCTCACAATAGAGCAGCTCCCTCTATATACAGGCACAGGAGAAGGGAGAAGGGGGAGATGCATATGAACCCATCACAATAGAGCAGCTCCCTCTATATACAGGCACAGGAGAAGGGAGAAGGGGGAGATGCATATGAACCCATCACAATAGAGCAGCTCCCTCTATATACAGGCACAGGAGAAGGGAGAAGGGGGAGATGCATATGAACCCCTCACAATAGAGCAGCTCCCTCTATATACAGGCACAGGAGAAGGGAGAAGGGGGAGATGCATATGAACCCATCACAATAGAGCAGCTCCCTCTATATACAGGCACAGGAGAAGGGAGAAGGGGGGAGATGCATATGAACCCATCACAATAGAGCAGCTCCCTCTATATACAGGCACAGGAGAAGGGAGAAGGGGGGAGATGCATATGAACCCATCACAATAGAGCAGCTCCCTCTATATACAGGCACAGGAGAAGGGAGAAGGGGGGAGATGCATATGAACCCATCACAATAGAGCAGCTCCCTCTATATACAGGCACAGGAGAAGGGAGAAGGGGGGAGATGCATATGAACCCATCACAATAGAGCAGCTCCCTCTATATACAGGCACAGGAGAAGGGAGAAGGGGGGAGATGCATATGAACCCATCACAATAGAGCAGCTCCCTCTATATACAGGCACAGGAGAAGGAGAGGGGGAGATGCATATGAACCCATCACAATAGAGCAGCTCCCTCTATATACAGGCACAGGAGAAGGGAGAAGGGGGAGATGCATATGAACCCATCACAATAGAGCAGCTCCCTCTATATACAGGCACAGGAGAAGGGAGAAGGGGGGAGATGCATATGAACCCCTCACAATAGAGCAGCTCCCTCTATATACAGGCACAGGAGAAGGGAGAAGGGGGAGATGCATATGAACCCATCACAATAGAGCAGCTCCCTCTATATACAGGCACAGGAGAAGGGGGGGAGAGATGCATATGAACCCATCACAATAGAGCAGCTCCCTCTATATACAGGCACAGGAGAAGGGAGAAGGGGGGAGATGCATATGAACCCATCACAATAGAGCAGCTCCCTCTATATACAGCGGAAGGAGAAGGGAGAAGGGGGGAGATGCATATGAACCCCTCACAATAGAGCAGCTCCCTCTATATACAGGCACAGGAGAAGGGAGAAGGGGGGAGATGCATATGAACCCCTCACAATAGAGCAGCTCCCTCTATATACAGGCACAGGAGAAGGGAGAAGGGGGGAGATGCATATGAACCCATCAGAATAGAGCAGCTCCCTCTATATACAGGCACAGGAGAAGGGAGAAGGGGGGGAGATGCATATGAACCCATCACAATAGAGCAGCTCCCTCTATATACAGGCGCAGGAGAAGGGGGGAGATGCATATGAACCCATCACAATAGAGCAGCTCCCTCTATATACAGGCACAGGAGAAGGGAGAAGGGGGAGATGCATATGAACCCCTCACAATAGAGCAGCTCCCTCTATATACAGGCACAGGAGAAGGGAGAAGGGGGAGATGCATATGAACCCCTCACAATAGAGCAGCTCCCTCTATATACAGGCACAGGAGAAGGGAGAAGGGGGAGATGCATATGAACCCCTCACAATAGAGCAGCTCCCTCTATATACAGGCCACAGGAGAAGGGAGAAGGGGGAGATGCATATGAACCCATCACAATAGAGCAGCTCCCTCTATATACAGGCACAGGAGAAGGGAGAAGGGGGGAGATGCATATGAACCCATCACAATAGAGCAGCTCCCTCTATATACAGGCACAGGAGAAGGGAGAAGGGGGAGATGCATATGAACCCATCACAATAGAGCAGCTCCCTCTATATACAGGCACAGGAGAAGGGAGAAGGGGGGAGATGCATATGAACCCATCACAATAGAGCAGCTCCCTCTATATACAGGCACAGGAGAAGGGAGAAGGAGATGCATATGAACCCCTCACAATAGAGCAGCTCCCTCTATATACAGGCACAGGAGAAGGGAGAAGGGGGGAGATGCATATGAACCCCTCACAATAGAGCAGCTCCCTCTATATACAGGCACAGGGAGAAGGGAGAAGGGGGAGATGCATATGAACCCCTCACAATAGAGCAGCTCCCTCTATATACAGGCACAGGAGAAGGGAGAAGGGGGGAGATGCATATGAACCCATCACAATAGAGCAGCTCCCTCTATATACAGGCACAGGAGAAGGGAGAAGGGGGGAGATGCATATGAACCCCTCACAATAGAGCAGCTCCCTCTATATACAGGCACAGGAGAAGGGGGGAGATGCATATGAACCCATCACAATAGAGCAGCTCCCTCTATATACAGGCACAGGAGAAGGGAGAAGGGGGGAGATGCATATGAACCCATCACAATAGAGCAGCTCCCTCTATATACAGGCACAGGAGAAGGGAGAAGGGGGGAGATGCATATGAACCCATCACAATAGAGCAGCTCCCTCTATATACAGGCACAGGAGAAGGGAGAAGGGGGGAGATGCATATGAACCCATCACAATAGAGCAGCTCCCTCTATATACAGGCGGAGGAGAAGGGAGAAAGCTGTGATGTGGGCAGCAGGCTCAGTTAGTTCCCATGACTGCTGCAGGTGGCTGTGAGAGCTGCTTCTGTGCTGCTGCTCCCAACACTCAGAGTGAGTCACGTCCAGTACTCAGCTCACACTCTCCCCATCTCACTTATCCTGGGAGACAGGATGGAGGCTGGAACAACTGAAAGGGGGAAGCTCAGGAGGGAAAGTGGAGGAGGTGCGCTGTGCACTGTATGTTTAGTGCAGTGGGGCTGGCTATGCCTGCCCTGCATACTGCTCCTTGATTACCACCCTCCAAGGCTCGTGCTGTTCCTAGAAAGGAGCTTTTCCATGTTTAAGAGCCATGGTTGGGGCTCTGAGAAGCTGAGAGCAGGGGCCGAGGGCAGGTCTGGATCTGAGCATTAGGCAGCGGTTTCTTTTCCGTGTCACTTCTGAGCACCATTCTGCCACGGCACACTTGTTTGGAAACACTGAGCCCGCTTGTGCTCCTGCAGTACGTTTGCTGCTCACCAGCAGCGCCTTGCTGGCTAGCATCCATCAGATACGCCTGTGTGTTCAGGATCTCCATTATCCCCCTTGTCTCTTAGTCAGATTAGAAACTGTTTCCTTTCAAACCTGTTTGACAATTTGAGCCAAGAGGGGCTTTAATTAATTTTATTGCATCTTAATGCACTTTCTAAGCTCTGTTTATAAACATATATAAACCGTCTTTGACGTTAAAAGGAGAACTTTGTAAAAATGCTCTGGCAGAGTTGAAGTACTCTCTTTACATTGGGTAATTTATTTTAAAAAGTAACCTTTTTTGGGGGAGGGGAGCTCTGTGCAAGCATTCTGAGTTTTCAGCTCTGGGAAGCGGGGTTCAGCCGCACACTGTGCTTTTAGGTATCAGGGAGAAGCTGCCCCTCACAAGCGAGTGTCAGCTGCTGATCTTCTCCCCAGGGAGACTAGGGACTAAGTCTCCAGGACGTGCTACGGGGTAGGAGTGAGGTGCATTGGCAAGAGCTGTGTGTGTGTGTGTGTGTCTGTCTGTCGGTCTGTCTGTCTCGGCAGCAGGGGGGGTGGGGGTGATAATAGTTGAAATAGCAGGTGTGCTGCAGGGCAGGAGTGAGGTACTTTGCCAGATCTATGTGTGTGTGTGAATGGGGGGAAGGGTTTCATTAACTGGAATAGCAAGGGGTGCTGTAGGGCTTAAGTGTGGTGCTTCAGGAAAGCTTTGTATGTGTGAGCGTGTGTGTGTGTGTGTGTGTATGTGTGTGTGTGGGGGCCGGTCTTAGTACTAGAATAGCAGGTGTGGTGCAGGGCAGGAGTGAGGTGCATAGGCAGTCGTATCTTAGGGGTGGCCTGCACGAGCTTATGGAGGACAAGCTATGAATAAACTGTAGTGGATGATGATGTACTGAAGAAGAGCTGTTTTTAGATTTTATAAAGAGAATCTAAGTGTTATTCTAAACACTTGCGCTGGATAAGCGCATGTAGGATAAGGGATCTACTATCCAGGTTAAACAGCGGAAAGGTCTTCAGCGCTATCACCGTGGGTCTGTATAGGTCTGCCCATATTTTAAATATTTAATAAACAGGATGACAATCGTAGTCTGAAAGCGTTTCCGCGACCAAGCCAGACATCTTTCAAACAATAATCTGCCAGATTTATCGTTACTTGGCTTTGCATCGTCCCAGTGTTCCCCGGAGACTGACTGAGCAGCAAAACCTGGCAGACGTGGATGAGTAGAGGGGGATTAGAGGAGCCACAAGGCCGTGCTTCAGTGCAGGCCACATGCAGGAAGAGAGCCCTAGACATGTAACACATGGACCACATGCAGGAAGAGAGCCTTAGACATGTAACACATGGACCACATGCATGGAAAGTGCCCCAGACATGTTACACGTGAACTACATGCAGAAACAGTATCCCTGGCATGTAACACATGGACAACATACAGGAAGACTGCTCCTGCCATGTAACACATGCAGAAGGAGTGCCGCTAACATGTACCATATGCAGGAAGAGAGCCCTAGACATGTAATACATGGACTACATGCAGCAAGAGAGCTCTAGACATGTAACACGTGGACCACATGCAGTAAAAGTGCCCCAGACATGTTACAAGTGGATTACATGCAGAAAGATACCCCTGACATGTAACACATGGACAACATACAGGAAGACAGCTCCTGACGTGTAACACATGGACCACATGCAGAAGGAGTGCCGCTAAGATGTAACACATGGACCACATGCAGGAAGAGTGCCCCTAGACATGGAACACATGGATCACATGCAAAAAGAGTGCCCCTGAAATGTAACACATGGACTGCATGCAGGAAGAATGATTCGTGTCATGGAACATGTGGACTAAATGCAGAAAGATTGTCCCTGACATGTAACACATGGACCGATTGCAGGAAGAGTACCCCTGACATGTGACACATGGACCACGTGCCAGAAGAGTGCCCCTGACATGTAACACATGGACCATATTCTAGAAGAGTGCCCCAACATGTAACATGTGGACCACATGAAGGAACATTATCCCTAATGTGTAACACATGGAACGCATGCAAGAAGAGTGCCCCAGGCATGTAACAAGTGGACTATATGCAGGAAAAGTGCCCCTGACATGTGACACATGGATCACATGCAGGAAGAGTGCCCCGGACACGTAACATGTGGACTGCAGGTTGGGAAGGGCAATTCAAAGCCCTCCCTCAATGTAGCTGCGTGTACATGCAGGGTTCTTCAGTGTTTCTACTTTTAGCTGCATTTAGGGTAGATGGTTCTGGGGTTGTGGGGGCTAGTGGGGCAGCTTTTGGATAGGTTCCAGAAATAACATTTGCAGACTGAGGTTTCAAATCTTATGTGCAAAACCTTGGCACCCTGAAAGCAGATGCAAAGATGTGTAGGTACTTTGCACCCAGGGCAATATTCAAAGGGAAAAAACGTGCATTCTTTCTCAACAAGGGGGATGTTTGGAAAATGAATCCCCTTTTTCATATGTTCCAGAAGGGGCGACATCAGCCAATGTGATTGATTGGTCTGACCCTTCCCAGCACTGCAGTCTCCCTGGTCTCTGAGTTTCTCCCTCACTGTATATAGAGGCAGATGCCTTGCATGCTGGCATTCTGGAGTTATTACTATTAGCTGCATATTTTAGGATGTCTCCATTTATGGATATTTTTATTTCTGCATGCTTTTTTCATCTTGTTAGTCTGAAAGTTTAAGGAAGTTAAAAAAAAAAAAAAAAGCAAACTGGATGGGAGTTCCTCGCTCCCCTTCCAACACTTTCACCCAGGCACAGAGGCTGGGCAGGACCTTCTAGGTCCTGCCGAATGTCGAATTAAAATCTCCTGCCTTCTCTGAGCATTTCACACTGTGCTGACGTTTTCGCTTTTTGCTTGTTGAACATGCGCTTCCCATCACACGGCCTGGGATCCTGAGGAACCCAGCTTTTTTTTCCTTCCTGGATGAAAGCACGCTAACTCTGCGGTATGGGAAGCAAGGCTAGCATATCCCGGCAGGCTCTGTACTCTGAATCAGAGTGGGCTATTGAGAAATCAATGGTCGCCAAAGGGCTTTTTCATTTCTGTTAGCCCGCTCTCCTATGTTGCACACACATCTTCGACCCCCTCATGCAAAAGAGTCCTGATAAAGGCATAGATAAGAAGGAAGGCCTTTAGACCCATTTATAACTTAGTTTAATGCTGTGCCTTTTATACCAAGGGGATCCCCAAGTGTTTTACAGTCCAGTGATGATACCAGCTCCAAAACACAAATGCAGTCACCTCTAGGCTTAATATCCTGCCACCTTCTCGCAATGTAGGGACACTGCCTCACAGCTACTGTAGGAGAGAGGAGGAGATTGCATTAGACCCTGGCTCTTTAGATCCATCCATCAGCAATCCCTTCCGACCATTTTTCTCTACCATTGATCCAGATTATCCCCAAAGAAGGCTTATGTTGGGGTCCAGCAGGGTCAGGGTTTTCTTACTGGCCAAACTAATAAAACAAGGCCCCAAACAAGGCCCCAAGACTCGATAGTGTGACAGAGGACCCCTTTTAAATGGTCTTTTATGGCTCTGACACCGCAGCCTCATGTGAAAATAAAACATTTTCTTATTAGATCCAACTTTAAGCAGATGTTTGTGATCATAATTTGTGTCCAAATAAATTACTATGATAAAATATTGCAGGCCCGTGTAAACTGCCCCTGTCAGAGGGAGGTGACCCTGGAAACTCTGCTGCCTTTCTCTCTCTCGCTCCATGGTGAGGATGATGGGACACAGAAGGATACAGACATAAGATAAGGGTTTATGATGCATCATTATAAAGAGGGACAGAACAGGAAGAAATATTTAGGAAAATGGAACATTTATTGTAAATACTTGGAACAAGCTGCTGAGTTAATGAAGTTATTGATTTTGTATGAGCACAGACCATACACTGCTCTTAAGAATTAAAGACAGCCAGCGAGTTACTTAAATCAAGCAGGCAATGTGGCGGTAGAAGGCTGAAATTTAGTCAAGCAAAACTTGTTTCTCTGCAGACATGAAAGTGGCAGGGCAGAGGAGCCTGTGCCTCTCTCTCTTTCGCTACGGCTCTGGCTGTGACAACTCTATTGATCAGGGCCTCTTTGTGGTATGGAGCAGGTAATGATCCCAGACACGGGGGCCCTAGCAGGATCCTCCCGCATCCAAGGGGAGGATCGATAGCATTCATAACAAGCCAGAGCGAGAGAAATAAGAAAAAGTAATAACAGGCGAAGCAGAGGCCTGCTCGGCGTCAGAGGGGGAAAATCAGAACAGAAAACAATATGAAGACAAGCACATAACAACATTGATCAAGGAGGGAGCCCGATCTCTCGCAACCATCCAAGCTCTCCGGGGACAAAGAGGCCTTTATTTAGAGGCAGTGAATGGAAACGCAACCTGCAATCAGCAGCACTGTGCAGGAGCCCGTCTAATATCTGTCAGGCTCCCTCTCTCTCTCTCATCTTCTCCTTTCTGGCTCTCTTTCTTCACTCTCCCCTTCTATTCGTATTGTCTCTCCATCTTTCTTTCTCCTTTTCCTAGTCTCTCCTTTTTTTTTTTTTTCGCTGCACAGACTGCAGTTAATGACAAAGGAAGAAAAGGGCTCCTTGAACTAAGAGAGAGTCGGTCATGGGAAGGGGGGGGGGGGGGGTGGAGAGGGGCTGCTCCACATTTTAGGGGCAGAGAAGGTGCAACCTTTTCCAGCAAGAGCGGCAAGCATGCATGGAGGCAAGAGTTTAAAACATAAAGAATGCAAAAAAGGGCAATCACTTTTCAGTGCAAAGGAAGTTCTAGAAGAAAGGCAAGCAGAAGTAACATGAAGTAGGATGTCTCTGCAGAAAGGACGGTGGAAGAGCTTCCTAATGGATGTAGTGAAAGCAGAGCACAAAAGGTATTGGAATATGAGAGAGCCTGGGGCAAGCAGAGAGAATTCTTAGCGCTGGTGGGAAAGAAGGGTGAAACGAGAGATCAGGTAGGGTTTGTGGGACTGCAGTAGGAAGGGGAAAACACAGGGAGATGCATTTCTTATCCGCCATTCATTTCTGCTCCTATATAGCAGAAGTGACAAAGGTCAGAACAGACAGAAGAATGTTTTTAAGACGCTTGTCTTTCTCATAGAAACCTGGGGTGAGGAAGAAGGGGGAGGTAGACACACAAAACTGAGACAGTGCCCACTTGCAGGGATTTGTCCAGAGAGAACAGCTGTGCTCTCATTAGCAGCAGCCATGGGGGCGAGGTCTCCACCCGAAGCCCCATGAGATGATACCTAAGGATCTGAACATCTGTACCCTAGAGGAGAGGAGACAAAGAGGAGCAAATGTCTCTCAACTCCTCATTAGCTCTACAATCTGATTGTAACTGTACTTATCGTCAACTGTATATAGTTGCATCTATTTGTGTTTTTTTTTCACTCCTCCAGTCCAGCCTTGCCCTCCCCTCTAGCTCCCCCTCTCCCACCCTTCCGGTATCCTCGCTTCCCACTCCCCTCCCCTGTATTATTGCTCTATTGTGCTTTTGTTTTATTATCTATTTATCTGTTTTACTGTTTTATTGTTATATTGTAACTTTCCCCCGTTTGAGTTTTTTGTAAACCGGCATGATGTGTTTCACGAATGTCGGTAAATAAAAGTTAATAAATAAATAAATAAATAAATATCTGTATTAATAGCACACAAGAAGAATGCCTTGTTCCCAATGGAGAAGAAGACTCTTCCGGGGGATAAACTCAAAAGCAACGCTGAGAAACATTTTACATCAAAAGGGTGGTAGATGTGTGAGCACCCTCCCGATAGAGGCTAAAACATTAACAGACTTCCTGAAAGCATGAGATAAGTTACAGAAAAGTGAAGAGCTTTGGAATGTATGACTTAGTAGCAAGTGTTTAAAGTGCCCCACCAGAATGAATGTCAAAGTGGATAATGTGAAATGTTAGAAGTCCTGGTGGAAAACACAGGCAACCCCGCAGCTGGGTCAGTAGCAGGGTGCATGTACAGTAATAACGAGGAGTCGTAGTGGAAACACAGACCCTCAGTATGTGTCTATCAGGCTATACACACCTCATGAGTTGTGTTGACTAACTCAGGGTGGCAGGTTGATGGTTGTGAGGTTCAGTCCAGAAAGACCATGGGGACCTAGCAGGCCGAATGTTCAAGCAATGTCAAACTAGGGTTGATAGCTATTTAGATTATTACAAAGTTTTATGGTTAGATGCGGGAAGGGAGGGACTCTGGGGATGAAATAAATAGATCTTGCGGGCTCATCCAGGAGGGTGGGGTACAAAAGAAGAAGTTGACAAAGCCTGTCCTGGATAAGCAGTAATATCCTACAAGCAGTCATACGCTACGGCTGGCAGCAGGGATGCATTCTTAGCAGTTTGAACAGGAGTAGCTGGGCAGACTGGATGGGTCAATTGGTCTTTTTCTGCTGTGTTACTGTTTATAGTCTCAGAAGATCGTGCTGTGAAACATTTGCTGAAGGTTAAGGCAATCCAGACCTGTGTATGAAATAATTCATGAGTGGGGGTGGGTTCTGATTGTTGTGCTGTGGATCCTTGTGCCGAGGCAGGATGGCTTCACCTGCAGGGAGGAGCCCGGTGTTGTGTGTCCTGTCTGTAGTAGACCCGCGACCGGGCCTACTCACCCTTGCAGCACTGCTCCCGGACCTGGACCATCCTCGCTCGCGGTTGTGGGCAGCCACCTACACCCCTGAGCACCTACTGCCTTGTCGCCTACTCCAGACTCCTCCGCGGACCTCCTCGGTTCCCGGCAGGCCCCCCCAGGTGGGCCCGGGGAGACGCCGTCGTCCGGCCTCCTGTGGGCCCTGGCTTACACGCGCGCGTGCTTCCCGTTCTTTTAAAGGGACCATGGAGGGAAACTAGGCCACGGCCCTGGATGATGACATCATTGGGCCCTGGTATATAAGGCAGGGCTTCGCCACTAGTTCCTTGCCTTGGCAACAGGTCTCCACGTTTGTTCGTGTGCTCGTTGTCCATTGTTCTTGGTTCCTGATCCTGTCTCGTACCTTGGTCCCTTCCTTGCTTCATTGGACTGATTCTCTAGCTTTGACCCTTGCTACGTTGGACCATGCTCTGGATTGATTCTCTGGCTTTGACCCTTGCTTCGTTGGACTATGCTCGGGACTGATACTCTGGCTTTGACCCTTGCTTCGTTGGACTATGCTCTGGACTGATACTCTGACCCTTGCTCTGCTCCGTCTGTCTTGCTCAGCCGCTTACCCTGACCTCAGCTTGCCTTGACTACACCTTTGATATCTACTTGGACTTGGCCTCTTGGCTTCGACCTCTCTTACTCCGGTGCCCCCTGTCTCTGCCCTGTTCCTGTTGGCGCCCGGGTGTCTGGATCTCTGCCTCGTCCGTGCCTACGTCGGTCCCCTGATACCTCTGCTGGTTCCTGGCAACCCTTGCACCACCACTACTGGGAGTCGTCACACGGAGGCCCACCTAAGACCAGCCAGCCCCAGCACCCAAGGGCTCAACCTGCGGGGAACGAGGGCTGGTATTGGCAAAGTTCCAGTTGGCATCTGTCTCCTAGTCAGCTCCACCTCCCAATGGTGGGGACCCGTGAGGCTTGCCCTACGGGTTGCGTCAACCCCACCTCGAGCCAAGGGTCCACCACCAGCGCAACACCCAGCAGGTTCCCACCATCGGCAGGTGGACCCAGATGAAGCAGAGACTGGTCAGGACCTTCACCTAAACCAACCCATATTCCCCTTGGGTTGAGCCTTTGGGTGCTGGGGCCGGCAGTACTTAGGTGGGGTCTCTGGTGATAGCAAAGGAGTAGGTCTGTGGTAAGCTTGGTCAAAGGCAGGTGGCAGATGAATCCAGGGTCCAACCCGAGATCAAACCACATAATCTATCTGAGGGAGGAGAAGAGGGACAGATAGGCAGAGCTGGCAGGCAAGAACAAGAATAGGTGGGCAACATGGATGGAGCAGACAGGGTCGAAGAGAGAAAACAAACTGAAGACAACTGGATGAAGACTGAAGACAACTGGATGAAACTGGAGACAACTGGGACGAAGACTGAAGACAAGGCTGGAACACTGGGAAGCAACACACACTAGACCATAGCTCGACCTGTTGCTGAGGTGAATTGCTTCCTGGGAGCTGCCCTTATATAGGGTTGTGTTAAAGATTTCATCACTAGGGGCTGTGGCAAGACAATGCTGGCCCGGCTGGAGGAGGTGAGTGCAGTGGTTCACAGAGGTAGCTCACAGACTGCCAAACACAATAGTACCCCATCTCTTAATCCCCCCTCCCTGAGACTCTGGGTTTCCAGGGTTGTTGAAAATCCTTCAAGAGACTGGTATCCAAAATGTTGGAGGAAGTCTTCCATGAATTTTCTTCTGGACCATAATTTTTATAAGAAATTAAGTACTCAACTTTTTTTCCCCTCTATTGGGAATCCAGAGCTTCTTGGACTTTGTATATATCATCTCCCACAGCAACAACTTCCTGGGGTTCAGGTGGCACTCACGAGGGCCAGGAAAGTACTATTGGCTTAAGCAAAGAAACGTGAAACACATTATGGATTTTTAACGTAGTTATGCCCGTCGGTCACAGACGGCTGCGACCGCGTTTACTTACTTCCTGCACCGTTCTCCTGCCCTCCCGGGGTCTGCTCGCGGCGCAGGCCATTCTCCACCACCGCGTTCTCTGGGGCTCCTTGTGGCGGCCTGGATGCAGCCACCACCCACGTCGACTTTGGGCCTTCCAAGGTGTGTGCGCGCACCACCGGGCCCTCCTTTGAAGCCATTTCGGCGGGAACCTCAGGGGTGTCCCTGATTGATGATGTCATCGGACTTGGGTATTGAAGTTCCACCTTTGCCCCCAGCTAGCCGACTTGGCAACAAGTTCTATACGTCTCTACAAGCTCCTGCCTTTGTGTTTCTGTGGCTATGCTATTGGACTCCTTGGACTTGGACTCTGGTACCCGCTCCTCGGAGGCCAGTGTGCGCACTCTACGGCGAATTGGTCTCCTGGCCACCCCTGCTCCTCGGATGGCCCTGTGGTTCCTGGAGTCCTACCCTGCAAGGCTTCCCACTCCTCGGGGCTGCCCCTGTAACACCTCTGCCACTCGGGAGTTCTACCTTAGTGCTTCCCCGCTCCTCGGAGTTGTGACTACGTGCTATACAAGACTGTCAGCGCTTCCCACTCCTCGGGCCTGTGCCTACGTGCTACTCAAGAGACTGTCAGTACTTCCCCACTCCTCGGGGCAGTGCTCTCGTGCTACACTGTGACTGTCTGCGCCCCCCCCTCTCCTTGGGGTCACGCCTACGTGCTATACTGAGACTGCCAGTACTCCTCCGCTCCTTGGGGCAGTGCTTCCGTGCTATACAGAGACTGTCAGAGTTCCCGCTTCTCGGGGTTGTGCATACGTCATCAGTGGAGACCTGACTTGGGCTTCCCTGCTCCGTGGGTTGGCCTACGTCATTACATCAACACCTCCTACGCTGCGCAGCTCTGCCCCTTGGGGTTGCCTCTCCAGAAGACCTCCTGCATGGTCAGTCTCACGCCTCTCACTCTGCGGCCTCTCTGGCACCTTCCCCTTCAGGGTCTCTGCCCAGGTATTATCTCCAGCCTGACTCCCTACTGGGGTAATTCTCCTGGCTCCTTGGGACCTCTCCATAACCTCAACTAGAGCTCTCCGCTGTGCCTGACCTTGCCTCCTGATGGTGTGGCCCTGTGGGGCTCCTCCCCACAGGTGGTAACAACTCCCATCTCGGGCCAAGGGTCCACATACCCACAAAACATAACACGTGGGTGGTAGCCATATGTGATATGTGAGGTGGCCCACTTGCTGCAGAACAGAAAAAGGCCCAATAAAGCATGTTATCAAGCACATTGATGGGAGTCGTAAACGGAAGTGGTGGGTACTGAGCTAGACTTTCTTCCCTATCTTGAATTAGGGAGCAGGCCTTCTACGGATATTTTCCATTTTCTTGGCTCGGGGGATGACTTTCTCAATCAGCTGATTGGTCCTGTCCCATAGTTCATGCAATTCCTGGGTGGAGAGCTGAGCTGCCGGAGATAGAACTGTCACAGCAATGATAAGTGAGGTAGAGATTCTTTCCTAAAAACCAACTGGAAGGGCGAGGAGCCCGTGAGTGTGTTGATGTGGGTATTATGGGAGAACTCAGCCCACGGTAGAAGAGTGGCACAGTTGTCCTGGTGTTCATTGACATATCAGCGAAGGAATGTTTTGAGGGTATGATTGGTTCTGTCTGCTTGCCCGTTGCCTTGTGGGTGATAGGCCATTATATAGTCAACCATGATGCCAAACGTTTTGCAGAGAGAATGCCAGTATTGCACAGTGAACTGCACTCCTCTATCCGAAAGTATATGCTTTGGTAGTCCATGTAGACAAAAAACGTGAAGGGTGAAGAGATGTGCTAGTTCTAGAGCAGAAGGAAGGCTTGGTAGTGGGGCGAAGTATGCCATCTTGAAGAAACGATCAATCACCACCCATATTACACTGGCGCCATTAGAAAGAGGGAGGTTCACAATAAAATCCATGGATAGGTGGGTCCAGGGTTCCCTGGGGGCTGGCAACATCTATAACAGCCCCAAGGTTGGCCATGCAGCACTTTTTGCTGTGTGCAGAAGGGGCATGAGTCATCATAGGCCTTGACATCTTGCTTCTTTTGGGGCCACCAGTAGTGTTATTGAAGCAGTTCAAGGGTTCATGCCCGTCCAGGGTGACTTATACACAGGAGTCAAAGGCCCATTTCAAGCAATCTGGAAGGTACAACCATCTTCCCTGGAAGGATGGTTACCGTAGCAGCCAGGATTATTTTAGCGGGATCAATGATGTGCCTGGGAGGTTCTGGAACATCCTTGGTCTGGAAGGAATGAGAGAGAGTGCCTCTCCATTGGTTCTTCAATGTTGGGTGATACCATAATTCAAAGTCGAAGCAAGCGAAGAACAAACACCAATGGGCTTGTTTTGCATTAAGCTACTGAGTTTGATGTAGATGCTCAAGGTTCTTGTGGTCCATATTTATAGTAAAATGATGTTGAACTTCTTCGAGTAAATGACAGCATTCCTTGAGAGCTAGTTTGACAGCCAAGAGCTCTCGATCTCCAATGCTGTAGTTGTGTTCAGCCGGGACGTATTTCTTAAAAAAGGAGGAACATTTATGGAGGATCCCTTCTGAAATGTTTTGGCTGAAGACAATCCCTTCCCCCAGGGTAGAGGAATCTACCTCTAAGATGAAGAGTCATGTCGAATTTGGGTGACATAGGCAGGGCTAGTCAGCAAAGGCCTTCTTTAACTGTTGGAATACGATGATAACCTCGGGTGGCCAATGTTTGTGTTGGCGCCCTTGTGGGTAAGGGCAATAAATGGGGCTGCCACAGAATAAAATGATAGTAATAGTTAGCAAACTCCAGAACCTTTGCAAGGCCTAGAGGCCTACTGGGTGAGGTCAGCTCATGATAGCTTTTATCTTGGCAGGATCCATCCGGAATCCATCTCATGAGACTATGTACACAAGGAAGGGAAGCTCCTCTTGCTCAATGAGACATTTTTCCAGTTTAGCGTAGAGATTATTCTCTTTCAGGTGCTGCAGTATGATGTGAACGTCTCTTCTGTGGGAACTCAGGGTATGAGAAGATCAATATATCATCCAAGTAGACCACCACACAAGTGTACACTAGATTGCAAAAGTTTTCATTGACCAATTTTTGGAAAACCACAGGGGCATTGCAAAGCCCAAAGGGCATGACAAAAAACTTGTAATGTCTACCGCGAGTGTTAAATGCTGTTTTCCATTCGTCACCGGACTTGATGCGGATGAGGTTCTATGCACCCCTGAGATCCAACTTTGAGAATATCTTGGTGCCCTGTAGGCTACAAAGAGTTCCGTTATTAGGGGCAATGGATAATAGAGATGTGAATCGTGTCCTCGATCGTCTTAACGATCGATTTCGGCTGGGAGGGGGAGGGAATCGTATTGTTGCCGTTTGGGTGTGTAAACTATCGTGAAAAATCGTTAAAATTGTGAGCCGGCACACTAAACCCCCCTAAAACCCACCCCGACCCTTTAAATTAAATCCCCCACCCTCCCGAACCCCCCCCCCCCAAATGCTTTAAATTACCTGGGGATCCGGCGGTGGTCCAGAACGGCGGCGGTCCGGAACGGTCCCCTCAATAGAATCGTGTTGTCTTCAGCCGGCGCCATTTTTCAAAATGGCCGCCGCAAAATGGCGGCGGCCATAGACAAAAACAATTCGACGGAGGAGGTCGTTCCGGACCCCCGCTGGACTTTTGGCAAGTCTTGTGGGGGTCAGGAGGCCCCCCCAAGCTGGCCAAAAGTTTCCTGGGAGTCCAGCGGGGTTCCGGGAGCGATTTCTTGCCGCGAATCGTTGCCGGTTTTCCTGCCCTCCCCTTCCCCCGATTTACGATTTTTTAACGATAAATCGGGGGAATTGATATTGTATCGTGGCCCTAACGATTTTTTGACGATTTAAAATATATCGGACGATATTTTAAATCGTCAAAAAACGATTCACATCCCTAATGGATAATAATAGTCCTTCATAGTGATGGCATTGAGGCTGCGGTAGACTATGCACAGCCTGAATGATCCATCTTTCTTCGCTATGAAAAAGAATCCCGCCCCTGCCGGAGAAGAGGAAGGACAGAAATCCCTGTTCTAGATTCTCCTGAATTTAGGAAGACATGGCCTTGATTTCTGGGAGAGACAGAGAGTAAACCCATCCGTGTGGAGGTGTTGCCCCTGGGCGAGTTCAATGCCACAATTGTACATGCGATGAGGAGGTAGAACTTCAGCACTCTTTCTTGATAAGGCATACTTGTAATCTGCATACTGAGGGGGGAGTCCTGGGAGTAGGGACGCTGCAGTCAGTTGACAAGGAGTTTCTAGTAGCACCAAGCAGGACTCTGTACACCCATAGCCCCATCGGGCAAGTTGTAAGGCAGATCAGTCAAAGGGTGGATGAAGCTGTTGGAGCCATGGCAGACCTAGGATGATAGGATGATTGGCTCTGGAAATCATGAGGAGGCTATTTTTTCCACACTCAGAAGGAAGGTGTGTAAGGGCATGGTAACCTGGCCTGGCAATAAGTGGATCTCCATAGACAAAAGAAATTACCAATGGAGAAGAATCTGGAGTTGGTCAACTAGTTTTTTTTTAGAACATAAGAACATAAGACTTGCTATATTGGATCAGACCAAAGGTCCGTCAAGTCCAGTATCCTGTTTCCAACAGTGGCCAAGCCAGGTCACAAGTGCCTGGCAGGATCCCAAGGGGTAGATAGATTCCAAGCTGCTCATCCCAAGAATAAGCAGTGGATTTCTGCAACTCTACCTTAATAATAGTTAATGGAAATTTCCTCCAGGAACTTGTCCAAACCTTTTTTAAATGCAGCTACACTAATAGCTTTCACCAATAAATTCCAGAGCTTAATTATGCATTGAGTAAAAAAATATTTTTTCTTATTAATTTTAAATGTATTACCTAGAAACTTCATTGTGTGTCCCCTGGTCTTTGTACTTTTGTAAACAGAAATTAACTGATTAACATTTACTTGTTCCATTCCACTCATTATTTTATAGACTTCTATCATATCTCCCCCTCAGCTGTCTCTTCTCCAAGCCTAAGAGTCCTAACCTCTTTAGCCTTTCTTCGAAGGGGAATTATTCCATCCCATTTATCATTTTGGTCGGCCTTCTCTGTACCTTTTCTAATTCTGCTGTATCTTTTCTGAGATGTGGTGAACAGAATTGCACTCAATTCTCAAGATGAGATCGCAGCATGGAGTGATACAGAGGCATTATGATATTCTCTGTTTTATTCTCCATTCCTTTCCTAATAATCCTTAGCATTCTATTTGCTTTCTTGGCTGATGCTGCACACTGAGCAGAAGATTTCAGCAAAGACAACTAGATCTTTTTCCTGAGTGGTGATTCCTAATGTGCAACCTTCATTATGTAGCTATAATTTGGATTACTTTTTCCTAAATGCATCACTTTGCACTTGTCCACATAAAATTTCATTTTTCATTTGCATGCCCAGTCTCTCAGATTTGCAATGTCCTCTTGCAATTTATTTAAATTTTTACATTCCACTTTTTAACACTTCAAAGCGGATGTATAGGACTTATCATCTATTTTTGTACCTGAGGAAAAGTAAAGTAAAGTGACTTGCCCAATGTCACAAGGAGCATCAGTAGGATTTGAATGCTGGTTTCCTTTGTGTGCAGCCCACTGCTCTAACCACTAGGCTACTACTCTCAGAGTTCATGGGTGATTTAAAACTTTGAATAATTTTGTGTCATTGGCAAATCTGTTCATCTGTTGTTCCCATTTCTAGGTTGTTTATAAATATATTAAAAAGCAGTGGTCCCTAGGGCACTCCACATTATTCACCTTTTTCCATTGGGAAAATTTACCATTTAGCCCTACTCTCTGTTTTCTATCTTTTAACTAGTTGGTAATCCACAATAGGAAACTGCCTGTTACGCCTGTCGGTCGCAGACGGCTGCGAGCTCTCATGCTCACCTCTTTTCTCCCTGCGCCGTCAAGTCTGGGAAGAATGGCAGTCTCTGCAAATCCCCGCCAACCTCTCCGGCGTTTCCGGGACAGCGTGGACGCTGCCAACCGCCATCTTGGATCCGGAATTACTTAGGCATGCGCGCAAGGGCCTCCTTTGAACACGTCATGGTGGGAACTTCGGGGGCGTCCCCTCCCAATCATGTCAGCCCGCTACTGTATTTAACCTGACCGGCCCTTGCCTTCTACGAGTTAGCAAGGAGTTCCGTCTTGCTGAATCCACCTCATTCGAGGATGTCCTGTTCCTGACTTTGGTTTTGGCATCTAATGCTCTGAGTACCCTCTCCTCGGGGGCTCCCCTGCGTTCCTGGCTATCTGCTCCTCGGAGGGCCTAACTGCCTGACTACGACCAAACTTGCTTCTCAGGTCTCTCTCTCTCTCCTGGAACCATCTCTTGTGAGTACCTCTACTGACTTCTACTATACGAACTGTACTGAGGATCTCCCGCAGTGTATCCCGAGCCTCTGGCCACTGCCGCCTTTCCTTCAGTAGAAGTTATTTAGCATTTCCTGCGCTGCAGAGTATTGACACACCAACTACGGGAACCACTTCCGGGTTTCCCTCATCTCTACCAGTTCTTCAACATCTACTATACAGACATCCTCGGCATACCCCGCTCCGCGGGCCACTACCGGATCTGTATTCCTGAGGTGTCTACACTTGACAGAGGAGATCCCTGGCCATTACTGGATCTTCTCATCTGTGGCCTCGCTCTGGGAATTCCCCATTGCTCAGGACTATACTATTACATCTCCAGCTCTGTGGACATTACTTTTTCCTTCCTTCATAATAAAGTCTCTACTTCTAGCTGTGTCCCACGCCACTGAGACTATGCCTGCTGACGGTGAGGCTCACAAGGCTTCTCCCTGTGGGCGGAGTCACCTCTCATCTCAGCCCAGGGTTCACATTCTTACAAAAACATAACACTGCCCCCTATCCCATGACTTTTTAATTTTATAAGAAGTCTCTTGTGAGGGACTTTGTCAAATACTCTCTGGAAATCCAGATAACCTACATCTACTGGCTCACCTTTATTCACATATTTATTTATGCTCTAAAAAAAATGTAGCAAATTTGTGAGGCAAGACTTCCCTTGGCTAAATCCATGGTGGCTTTGACCCATTAAACTATGCTTATCTATATGTTCAGCAATTTTGTTCTTTGGGATTATTTCTACCATTTTGCCTGGCACAGACATCAGACTCCACTGGTCTGTAGTTTCCTGGATCACCCCTTGATCCCTTTTTAAAAATTGACATTACATTGGCAACCCTACAGTCTTCAGGTACCATAGATGATGCTACTGATAGTTTACAAATTTCCAATAATAAGTCCACAATTTCATTTCTCAGTTCTTTCGCACACTGGGATGTATACCTGCTACTTTTTAGTTTGTCAATTTGCCATAGTAATTCTTCCAGGTTCACTGAGATTTGTTTCAGCTCTTCTGAATCATCATCTTTAAATTTCATTTAAGGCATGGGTATATCTCTTACATCTTCCTCAGTGAAGACTGAAGCAAAGAATTCATTTAGTTTCTCTGCTATGGCTTTATCATCCCTAAGTGCTCCTTTTACTCCTTGATCATCTAATGGTCCAAGTGACTCCTTTGCAGGCTTTTTACCTCAAATGTACCTGAAAAAGTTTTTTTTATGAGTTTTTCCTTCCATGGCAAGCTTCTTTTCAAATTCTCTCTTTGCCTTCCTTATCAATGCTTTGCATCTGACTTGCCAGTGCTTACACTGTTTCCTGTTTTCCTCATTTGGATCCCTTTTTCATTTCTTGAAAAATGTTCTTTTAGATATTATAGCCTCTCTCACCTCACCTTTTAACCATGCTGGTAGTCATTTAGCCTTCCTTCCTTCCACCTTTTCTAATGCATGGAATACATCTGGTCTGGGCTTCCAAGATGGTATTTTTAAACAATATCCATACCTGAGCTAAACTCTTAACCTTTGCAGTTGCTCTTTTCAGTTTTTTCCTAACCATTTTCTTCATTTTATTATAGTCACCTTTTGAAAGTTAAATGATGTCGCAGTAGATGTCTTAGGATGAAGTTTTGTCTGTAGTCGGAATCTACAAAAACCTGAGTGGAGAAACGAGTGAAGACCAATTCCAATGTGACCAGTAGATGAAGTTGGGGAGCTGGAACAGTAATGCCTAGGTTCATCTCCCCGAAGGACCCTAGGCGTTGAGGTTTCCTGACCTCTGTGGACATTAAGCCAAGAGATGGCCTTGATAAGCGCTGTACAGAGGCCCTGCTGTCCGCTACGGAGCCTCTCTTCTGAGGCCAAGCAGCAGTGTCCCTGTCCCTACTGCATTGGCTCCTCTGGAGGTGGAGAGGTTGCAGGTGTGGTAGCTGGTGGCAAGAGCAGATGTTGGAATTGAAGTGCCAACAAGATATTCCTTCATGCAGGACAGGTCTCTCGAGCCCTTTGTTGCAAGCAGTGATCTATTTTGCCAGTTAAGTGAGGTGGGAAGATCCTGGGTGGCAAATTTGACTTTAATCATCTCAGAGAGGCCTTCCAAGAATATGGCAACTAGACTATCCTTGTGCCATTCAGCTTGGACGCCAGAGTCTGGAATTCCACCACATATTCTGCTAGAGTTTGGGAGCCTTAGCAGAGGTGAAGCAGATCGGAGACAATCACTGCAGCGCACCCTATACTTTGAAGGCCATGCGGAACTGCTTCGTGAACTGTTGTAGGTCGAGCAAGAGTGGGTCCCCTCACGCCCAGAGGGAAGATGTCCATGTCAGTGCTTTTCCATCAAGCATGGAGAGGATGTACGTGGTTTTAGCCTGATAATTGAGGAATAGTGGTGCCTGTAATTGGAAGTGCATTCTGCACAAGTTAAGGCATCCCCGACACCGCTTGGGGTCCTCAGCATACTGGGGTGGAGCTGGCAACTGAGGACTGGTCAAATGGATGCAGCAGGAGGCAGCAGTGCTGGTGCGGGAGGAAGTGGCACTGACGAAGTGATCAATGTGTCCAGGCGAGAGGAGAGCCAGTCCATGACAGCGGCCAAGTGTTCCAGGGCACCTTGTTGGTCTTGCAACCTGTGGACTATGCCAGCGATGACTGACAGTGAAGTCAAGTCCACCGATGCCATAGCATCAGCAACCTCTTGTATCTGTGGATCCTTGTGCTGAGGTGGGAATGGCTCTACCTGCAGGGAGGAGCCCTGCAGGTTCCCACCATTGGCAGGTGGACCCAGGCGAAGCAAAGACCAGACAGGACCTTCACTTATACCAGCCCACGTTCCCCTCAGTTGAGTCATTGAGTGCGGGGGCCAGCAGGACTTAGGTGGGTTCTCTGCTGATGGCAAGGGAGTAGGTCCATGGTAAGCTGGGTCATAGGCAGGCAGCAATCAGATGTATCCAGGGTCCAGGCAATAGTCAGAGGCAGGCAGCAGTCAGTTTTATCTGAGGTCTGGCCAATGGTCAGAGGGGGTAAATACTTTAAAGATGCTAAGACAGTGTGTCTGGTGCTGTAAATACTAGGGTTATGACCACTCTTTTATGGGCTATGACCCAATAGAGGTGTGCATCCGTTTTCGACGTATTGGCGATCTGCAACGTATTTTGTCCTATCCGTTAAATACGTGGGGAGGCGAAACGCATCGCGACTCCCCACATATTTAACTTATTATCTGTTTAATTCGGTGCGCCCAGCGGCGCACGCTTTTCTTCACCCCCATTAGCTACTAGCTACCTATGATTTGCACAAAATGGCAGCGCCCCTGCCCTACATTCTGGTATCCATGTTGACCTGTCTGACCCTTTCCTGTGAGTCACAGTGACTCACAGGAAAGGGTTGGACAGGTCGGCATGGATACCAGAATGCAGCGTATCTGCGCTGACATTTTCTGACATGCACTGAATGCAGCCAATAGCGCTGTCATTCAGTGCTCTCTGTCGATTTTACTGATGAGCCAGCACTATATAAACATCAGCACGAGGAGCCACGCACTTATTTCCAGCGATGCTGTGGGGAGGTGGGCTGGGTGGAAGAGGGAGGAGGCTGAACTAAGAGAGATAGGCTAGTTAAGCTAGTAAAGGAAAGAAAAAGCTAATTATTCTTTGATTTGCTGCAGTGCCAGGGGTCAGCTACAGCTAGTCCTGTTTCTTTCAAGCTGTTTATTTTGGTGATCTCTGACTGAGAAGAGAAGCTGTGCTAGGTCAGCTAGCACTGACCACCATTTAGGGTGTTGGGCTGGCTTGGAGAGAGATATTATTTTCAATTTCATCCATTTTTCTGGAGTGACAAAAATTCCTGCTTTTTTAAACAGATTTTTTTTAATTCCAATTACTTAGTCTCTCAGTGCACTGGGCTTCACTGGGCAGTTTAACAGGCTGGGTCTGTGAAGTCAAGTGCCCAGGGAGTCTGCCTCTTTTGTGCTTACAAGCAAGCAGCTTCTGTGGGCACGCCACACACATTAGTGCACAGCCAGGCACCTTGATAGTGGACAGTGGGCATTTTTAACAGACTGAACCTTATTATTGAGTGGGTCTGTGCAGTCAAATGCCCAGGGAGTCTGCCTCTTTTGTGCTTACAAGCAAGCAGCTTCTGTGGGCACGCCACACACATTAGTGCACAGCCAGGCACCTTGATAGTGGACAGTGGGCATTTTTAACAGACTGAACCTTATTATTGAGTGGGTCTGTGCAGTCAAGTGCCCAGGGAATGTGCCTCTTTTGTGCTTACAAGCAAGCAGCGTCTCTGTGTACACACCACACACATTAGTGCACAGCCAGGCACCTTGATAGTGGACAGTGGGCATTTTTAACAGACTGAACCTTATTATTGAGTGGGTCTGTGCAGTCAAGTGCCCAGGGAGTGTGCCTCTTTTGTGCTTACAAGCAAGCAACGTCTCTGTGTACACACCACACACATTAGTGCACAGCCAGGCACCTTGATAGTGGACAGTGGGCATTTTTAACAGACTGAACCTTATTATTGAGTGGGTCTGTGCAGTCAAGTGCCCAGGGAATGTGCCTCTTTTGTGCTTACAAGCAAGCAGCTTCTGTGGGCACGCCACACACATTAGTGCACAGCCAGGCACCTTGATAGTGGACAGTGGGCATTTTAACAGACTGAACCTTATTATTGAGTGGGTCTGTGCAGTCAAATGCCCAGGGAGTCTGACTCTTTTGTGCTTACAAGCAAGTAGCTTCTGTGTGCACGCCACACACATTAGTGCACAGCCAGGCACCGTGACAGTGGGCAGTGTTACTACTCAGTGACATTAAATCCATAATGTCAGGGAAAGAGAGATGTAGTCGAGTGATTGGGACTGGCAGAGGAGGCACCTCAAAAGACACTAGTGCAACACCACCAGTAGAGCTAAAAAGGCAACTGTTGCACTCTAAACTCTTTGTAGGGATGGCAGTTCCATGCCAAAAAAAATGAAATCTAACCATGATACATCGCCATCGCCACCACTTGTTTCTGGCCCTGTAGTTTTGGAGGTGAGAGAAGGGGAGGCAGAGTCATGCCAGACAAAATATAGACACCCAAAAGCAGCAGGGGGACAGAAGTCTTGACTAACACTTAGCGTTGACAAGGTAGCACAGTCACTGTTTGCTTCTGATTCAGATGAAGAATCTTCTTGTGTGGGATTCTCATCAGAAACGGAAGAAGTAATAGCTGACGAATCTTTGGTAGAATCAGTTAGTCCTGTCTTAGCCTCCACAAATGTGCAGCAGGGGAGAGATGAAAGTGATAACGAGGAGGAGGAAGAGCAGTCAGCACAGGCACAGAGGGTGACTGAGGCCCCCTCTGGCATTGCTTCTCAGGGTGCACCCACTACCTCAGCTCCAGTGCCAGCATCCACCCCCAAGGTGTTAGAGAGGGGAGGATCACGAAAGACATCTCCGATCTGGAGACACTTTAAAGTGACGGAAGACCCGCGTTATGCTCGGTGTAATTACTGTGCCAGGGATATTAGCAGAGGCAAGCAAATGGGACATCTATCTAATTTTGGCATGAACCATCATATGAAGAGGCAACACCCAACAAGATTACTGCCATCTGGGGATGGTGGCAGTACCAGTGGGGGGACCCCTTCCAACCAGTGTGCAGTGGCAGGAAAGCAGCAGAGTCAGCCCATGCCCTCATCCCCTTCTAGCAGTCAGGTGGCAGGCCAGCAACCCCCTGACATGTGGCAGAAGCAACAATCCACCATGAAGGAAATGGGGTGGAGTGCGGTAACGCTATCCCGGGGTAGGAGGCAGGCAGCCTCAAAAGATGTAACCAGGACCATTGGGGAAATGATTGCCCTTGATGACCAGCCCTTGCAGTTAGTGGAGAATGTGGGTTTCAAGCGTTTTTTGAAGGTCGTACTTCCAAATTACAAAATCCCCTGCAGAACCACATTTAGTAGAAAGGTCATCCCCAGCCTGTACAAGCAGTGTCGCAGTCGCATGCAAGCACTGCTAGCTAAGGCAGAGGGAAGAGTGCATTTCACCTGCGATATCTGGACCGCCATGAATACTGCACACTCTTACCTCTCTCTGACAGCACACTGGTGGGACATGGCTGAGGCAGGGGCAGCCAGCAACTCTATTACTGAAGAAATATCAGGATGGAGGTGGGCTTTACTGCACACCCACCTGATGGACCAGGCCCATACCGCAGCCAATATTCTAGCATGCATCAGACAGATGCTGGAGGGCTGGCAACTACACCAGCGAGACAGGAAAACGCAGGCAGGGTTCTTTGTCACAGACAATGTTGCAAACATGGTTAAGGCAATATCCGATGGGCGCTTTAAGAACATCCGATGTTTTGTACACACTCTGCACCTGGTAGTGAAGTCAGCTCTGGGCTTGGAGTCCAATGAGAAAGACAATGAATACCTGCATAGGTTAATACAGAAGTGCAGGAACATAGCAGCACACTTCCACAGAAGTGTCAAGGCGGGGCAGGTTCTCCGACAAAAGCAGACTGATTTGGATATGCCTCACAAGCGTCTCATTCAAGACATTGCCATCCGGTGGAATTCCACCTTTATGATGCTGGAGAGGTTACTGGAGCTGCAGACACCCCTTCATGAACTTTCTGGTACAATGGACATAGGTGTGCAGAATCCCCTAGGGCATCATGATTGGTTAGTCATGAGACAGCTGGTAAAAATCCTGCAGCCCTTCAAGGATGTCACGGAGGAGCTGAGTTCCAGAAGTGCCACCTTGGCTGACATCATCCCTATAGTTAATTTCCTGGATGAACATTTGGAGGCCTTTAAACAGGAAGAGGGAATGACAGCTGAGATGCTGCAGTGTCTGGACGTTTTGCAGCAGCAGGTGAAAGACAGATTAAGGCCTTTAACAGACGACCGCACGTACATGCTCGCCTCAGTCTGTGATCCCCGTGTGAAAGGGAAACTTGCCCTACAGTCCAATTGTCTGTCATTTGTGAAGGAGCTGCTGTTAGCAAACGTCCGTGAACAGGAGCACCAAAGGCAGAGACAGATTAGGCTTGAAGCACAGGTGGAAACAGCAGGCACGTCAGAGAGTTGTGCTGCTAGCCCAAGCAGGAGCAGCACTGTGTCAGCGACAGATAGTACTTCCTCCTCCACGTCAGAACGCCCAAGGCATGTTGCCCATAAAGATTCATCAGTTGTGCAACAGGCGAGAGAGAAAGCAGCTGGCATGAGTGACTCTGAGCCCGCCCAAGCAAAGGAGACACCAGCACAGCTGTCAGTGACACGGTATCTCTCAGAGCCGAAAGAGAAAATGCAGACAGATCCACTGGCATATTGGGCACACAAGTCCACCGTCTGGCCACACCTAGCCAAAGTGGCTCAGCGATATCTGTCATGTCCACCAACCAGTGTGCCCAGTGAACGTGTCTTTTCAATGACAGGGGATATCATGAGCCCTCACCGCTCAAGGCTGGCACCAGAGTTGATGGAAATGCTAGTGTTTTTGAAAGTAAACCTGCCTTTGCTTGGGTTTCCAAATTTTCCCTGTGAATGGCAAGATGAATAAAAGCAATTCAAAGCCTTGCAAGCAGCTCCAATTGCCTCCTATGCTCCAGATAATATAAGCACTGCAGCACATGTACCTGACATGAAATGCTGTGCCTGACCATCTACTGCCCTGTCTGTACATCCCTACAAAGGCCTGACCTCAAACGCTGTGCCTGACCGTCAACTGGCCAGGCCTTATGTTCCTACAAGTGTTTGACCTCGATTGCTTTGCCTGTCAGTCCAGGCCTTGTGTCCCTAGGTGGGATTGACCTCTGTCCTCAACTGCTTTGCCTGTCAGTCCAGGCCTTGTGTTCCTACAAGTGTTTGACCTCGATTGCTTTGCCTGTTCATCCAGGCCTTATGTCCCTAGGTGGGATTGACTTCTGTCCTCTACTGCTTTGCCTGTCAGTCCAGGCCTTGTGTTCCTACAAGTGTTTGACCTCGATTGCTCTGCCTGTCCGTCCAAGCCTTATGTCCAGTCCTAATGGCTGAACCTTCATTGCAAAGGGAAACCTCAGTCTCTGGAAATTAAAACTAGTACTCCTTCACAGCATTTATCCTTAAATAAAACAAAGAGTTGTCTTTAGTTTCAGGGCAGAGAAGAGAACTTCCTTCGTCTTGCTTATGAAGTCATGATCTGTTTGCAAATGATTTAATCCGAACATTTTGTACCATTATACACTCTAGTGGCCAATCCATTCCAAGCGAGTCCTTTCCTGATCTTGGGAAAGGGAACTCTCCCCGGTGTTGCAGCCTATCTCTTAGGACCTGTTGACCCATGTTGAACAGCTGTTCACATGGCACCCTGCTCCCTGTCGCCACGCTTTGAAGGCTCGTGCTCCACTCTAGGGGCCAACCCATTCCAAGGAAGTCCTTTCCTGCTCTTGGGAAAGGGAACTTTCCCCGGTATTGCAGCCTCTCTCTTAGGACCTGTTGACCCATGTTGAACCGCTGTTTAGGGGTGAACCCATTCTCGGGAGACCTTTCCTGCTCATAGGAAAAGGAACTCTCCCCGGGTGTAGACTGCCTGTTTCTATTGTCCCATGTTGAACCGCTGTTTGTTTACATGGTAACCTCCTCCGCATTGACAATTGTCTTATGTATATTCAAGTTTCATATCACCAAAATGCCAGGAAGAGTGCAGATGATAGCACATATCAAATCTTGATTCTTCTAAAGTATACTTCATCTGTATATACTCTTTTCTATCTGTGTTGCTAGGTGCCAAGCACACTTTATTAATACTTCTTCTTAGCTTCGGAATAGTAAAGTTCTTCAAAGCCTCTGTTTCTACTAAAACAACAGCTGGCATTTGGGATTTTACTTCACTTGATGAATGACATTTTTATTAGTGTTTTACCTCCGGTCGTTTCTTCCATTTTGAAATCAGCCTCTTTCTATTCCAAGCAGTACTCTGACTGCTTTGCTTTCCAGCCTAGCTGTCTTTTGTCAAGGATATTCTCACACTACAGTCCCTGGGAAACCCAGGTGCAGCCAGCCTGATTTTAAAAGACCAGCGAGAGCCCACTGGACCCCAATGGAAACCCCCCACTTTAGGGGCAAACCCATTCTAGGGAGCCCTTTCCTGCGCAAAGGAAAGGGAACTCTCCCTGGGTGTAGCCTGCCTGTTTTCTACTCTCTGACTCAGTTGAAACCACTGTGTAGGGGTGAACCCATTCTTGGGAGCCCTTTCCTGCGCAAAGGAAAGGGAACTCTCCCCGGGTGTAGCCTGCCTGTTCTACCCTCTGACCCATGTTGAATCGCTGTTCCATTTTTTAAATCAGCCTCTTTCTATGCCAAGCTGTACTCTGACTGCTTTCCGGCCTAGATGTCTTTTGTCAAGGATATTCTCACACTAAAGTCCCTCGGGGTCCCGTGTGTAGCCTGCCTGTATCTGCCCTCTGTCTCATGTTGAACTGCTGTTTAGGGGCAAACCCATTCTAGGGAGCACTTTCCTATGCAAAGGAAAGGGAACTCTCCCCGGGTGTAGCCTGCCTGTTTCTACTCTCTGACCCATGTTGAACCGCTGTGTAGGGGTGAACCCATTCTAGGGAGCCCTTTCCTGCCAAAGGAAAGGGAACTCTCCCCGGGTGTAGCCTGCCTGTTTCTACCCTCTGACCATTGTTGAACCGCTGCGTAGGAGTGAACCCATTCTAGGGAGCCCTTTCCTGCGCAAAGGAAAGGGAACTCTCCCCGGGTGTAGCCTGCCTGTTTCTACCCACTGACCCATGTTGAACCTCTGTGTAGGGGTGAGCCCATTCTAGGGAGCCCTTTCCTGCTCATAGGAAAGGGAATTCTCCCCAGGGCTCTTGTTTGAATATTTGCTACTACCACCAAAATTGGCACCCGCAGATGCAACTCTCCACCCAGGCATAGTTCATCATGTTTTCAGGTCCTAGGACTCCCTGGTCCCTGTTTCAAGACAGGTCGGGTGCACAGTACGCCCAGTTGACAGTCCCACCAAATGCTGAGCCTCATCTTGTATTGCCTCCTTGTCGTTCCCTTATCAAACCACAGGGACCTGACTACCTCGCCTCTGCCAGCCTGTCTTGCCCCTATCAACTTTCTGCCACTCTGCCTTGCTGCCAATCACCAGATGACTTCACTCAACTCCTTGTGGTGTTCTTGCCACTCTCATGGTTCCTCAATGTGTTGTACTAGTCTGCTTACTATGTTCCCCTTCATTGTGCTGTAGGATGTCAATTCCACTTGTCGTGCCGCTTTGCCTGTCATGCTGCCTTCGAGGGTTCTTGCATCTGTTATCGGTGCTCTCTATTGAAGCTGTGGTGTGTTTTTGACACTCTCACTGCACTCTTGCCACTTCTGGTACCCCTTTACAGTGCCTTAGGCTATTCATGGCACTTGGTGCCACTTTGCCACAGTCTAAGTACCTTGGAGCTCTTTTGTTGTTGTGATGATTGCTCCCCAGAAAATTTCAATCAAAATTGATAATAAACCCCCAATTCTGCAGCCAAAAAATAGGCTGGAAATCCTTCCCCCATTGACTTTAATGGGAACCGAAAACGTATTCACATATCAACGTATCAGATTCTCCATACGTCCGAATGCAACGGAAATGATATGGTCTTCCAACCTGAAGATCGGTATAGAAAAGCGTTAAATAAATAAATAAATGACCCCCGACGAATACGTATCACGAATGCACCGGAAAATTTTACATAAGAACATAAGAAAATGCCATTACTGGGTCAGACCAAGGGTCCATCAAGCCCAGCATCCTTTTTCCAACAGTGGCCAATCCAGGCCATAAGAACCTGGCAAGTACCCAAAAACTAAGTCTATTCCATGTAACCATTGCTAATGGCAGTGGCTATTCTCTAAGTGAACTTAATAGCAGGTAATGGACTTCTCCTCCAAGAACTTATCCAATCCTTTTTTAAACACAGCTATACTAACTGCAAGAACCACATCTCTGGCAACAAATTCCAGAGTTTAATTGTGCGTTGAGTAAAAAAGAACTTTCTCCGATTAGTTTAAATGTGCCCCATGCTAACTTCATGGAGTGCCCCCTAGTCTTTCTACTATCCGAAAGAGTAAATAACCGATTCACATCTACCCGTTCTAGACCTCTCATGATTTTAAACACCTCTATCATATCCCCCCTCAGTCGTCTCATTAGCTACTTGATTCCAACATCTGCTCTCTCCTCCAGCTGCCATACCCTCGAACTCTCTGCTTCCTGAATAGCAAATGCAGTTGGGACATTGCCATTTGGCCCCAGAAGAAAAGCTCCATTGCAGACAGCAGGACCTCGGTCTGTACTGCATGACTCAAGACACCTTTTGGTTCAATATCCACACAACTCAGGAAACCTCAACACTTAGAGTCCTTTGGGGAGGTGCTCCTAGACCTCACTGTTCTGGCTCCCCAATTACTTCTATCAATCACTTTGGAATTGAGCTCTATGCTGTTCACGACTCAGGCTTTTGTGGATTCTGGCTCCAGAGGAAATGTCATCTTAAAGGAACTAGTTGAACAGATTCCCATGGTCCAGATAATGTCTCCTTTGGTGATCTCTTCCATCTATAGAGACCTATTGCTGGGCCAGGTCACCCTGACCACAGTGCTTGTGACTTTACACACCAGTCTCCTGCACGTGGAAAAGATCAGCCTTTTTGGTGATTTCCAGAGCCATTTTGGACCTGCCGTCACTCCAGCAGCACCAGCCACACTTCGACTGGTCTGCATTACAACTTGCCCGAAGGAATCATGGCTGTACAGGGCTCTGCTTGGTACCAGTAGAACCATCTTATTCACTGACTGTGGCATCCTTACTCCCAGAATGTCCTCCTCAGTACACAGATTACAAGGTTTAATCCTGGGGGAATTCTGCACTACTGCAGAACGCAGAATTTGCGCAGAATTCACCCTGTGCAGAATTGTCAGAAGTATCTGTGCAGAAAATGGCAGAGGAGACCCCGGTGTGCTGCAAATGGAGTGTGCTCCATTCACGGCAAAGATGAAGGCCCCTGCATGCCGTGAGACGTGCTCCACTCGTGGTGAAGATGAAGGCCCCAGTGAGAGTGAATGTGTGTAGAGAGATGTGTATGAGAGGAGGGGGAGAGGTGTGAGAGAGGTGAGGGGGAGGGGTGTGTGAGGAGGGGTGGGGGTGTGAGAGGAGGAAGGGGTATGAGAGAAGGAAGGGGGAGTGGGAGGTGGTGTGAGAAAGGGGAGGGGAAGGGGGATGGGAGGGGTTTAAGAGAGAGAGAGCAGGGGATGAGAGAGCAGGGAGTGAGCAGGAGGGTGTGAGAGAGAGCAGGGAGGTGAGAGAGAAGGGGGTGTGAAAGAGAGCAGGGGAGGGGGTGCTTGTGTGTGGATGCCAGAGAGAGGAAGCCTATTTGAAGAGATTGTGAAGGAGTGTGTATGTGTGTGAGAGACTGGGAGCTGGTTTGTATGAAAAATGGATCGTGTGTATGTGAGGGTGCTAGCCTGTATGAAGGGATTGTGTATGTGTGAGAGAGAGCCTATGTGAAGGAGTGCATGAGAGAGACATATGTAGCCTGTGTGAGGGTGTATGTGAGAAGAAAGGGAGCTTGTGTAGATGTGTATACAAGAGAGAAGGACCCTGTATGAGGGGATATGTGTGTGTGCGAGAGAGTGAGGGAGCCTGTATGAGGGTGTGTGTATGTGTACTAGAGAGAGGGAGCATGTGTGTGAGAGAGGGAGGGACAGATTGAGCCTGTGAGAGGGGCAGTACTGATAATGGGGTCAAACTCTGGAACTGGCGATAAAGTGGAAGGGGTTGAGCCTAGAGGTGGAGGGAAGAGAGATACTGGCAGCTGGAGGAGTTGGGGCCTGAGAGGGCAAAGTGACCAGGGGAGCAGGGAGAGTGAGTGGAAGGGGCACTCTTACAGTGAATTTCTAGGGAAATTCTGCTCAAAATATTTAACATTCTGCATCTCTAATTAATAACTTTTTCTGTAATAATTTAAAATGTAATTACTTATAGACTGTCATGTAAATATAAAGTTTGTAAAATTTTAAGTTTTGTGCACAGAATTTTATGTTTTTTTTGTGCAGAATTCCCCAGGAGTAAAAGATGTCTTCTCTCAAAAGAGTGCTAAAGTTTTTCCCCCTCATTCACCAAGAAGGACCGTTATCCATTGCCTCTAATAACGGAGCACTTTGACTGCCTACAAGACACCAAGATATTCACGAAGTTGGATCTTAGAGGGCCCTACAACCTAATTTGCATCAAGTACACTTGATGCAAATGAGCATTTAATACTCGTGATGGATGTTACGGGTATTTGGTATTTAATAGCATTTAATACTCGTGATGGATGTTACGGGTATTTGGTTATGCCCTTTGGGTTTTGCAATGCTCCAGCGGTTTTTTCAGAAAATAGTCAGTGAGATCTTTTGTCACTTGCTATACACTTGTGTGCTCATATACATGGATGACATATTGATCTTTTCCCACTGAAGAGATGTTTGCATCCTCTTGAAATGCTTGTGAGAGAATAATCTCTGTGCCAAACTGGAAAAATGCCTTTTCGAGCAAGAGAAGGTCCCCTTCCTTGCATACATAGTTTCACAAGATGGATTCTGGATGGAGCCAGACAAGATAATAGCTAACATGGACAGTGGTTCTTCGGGCTCTGCAAAGGTTCCTGGAGTTTGCAAACTATTACCATCAATTTATTCCAAACTGCTCCTCTGTGGCAACCCCACTTATTGCCCTTACTGCCTTTACCTGGGTTAAAATGTGTGCGTCGGGTGCACAGAGATTTTTTGCATCGGGGGTACTAGCTAATAGCCTCATCTAGATGGCATTTACATGGGATAAGCGCTATTAGCTACGCGCTGGTTTGGATGCCCGCGTTGGATACGCTTATCCCATTATTGCATCGGGAGTTATTCTAGCACTTCCAACCAGATGTCAAGCTGTACGCTGGGCTGAGCGCACTATATTGTGTAGGCCAGTAAGTTAATACAGATGAAACAGGAGCATTGGAAGCGAAGACATAGGTGGAGCATAAAGGCAAAATCCCCACTGCCGTGTAAACCTAAACGGGGTGGATGAAATGCAAAGATAAAACATACTTCTCCAATACATTGCAAGAAGTGGCGTCTGTGAACATGAACTGAGAAGTCTGCCTGTCCAGTCCGGGGAAACTCTGGAAGGGCCCCAGCACTTGTTGCGGACAATGCGCTGGCCTGTCCCAGGAATAGTGCGCCTTCTCAATTTTAAACGGGTCATGTTGCACGCTATTCCAGTCCTGTTCCCTGCAGTGCCAGTATTTCCTGCCCTGTCAGCATTCTGTTTCCAAGGATATGGTTGATTGCGATGATATTTGTATCAGAGGGACCACTTCTCTCCTGCATTCCTGCGCTGTCTGCTGTGGGAATTCTGCTGCTCGTTTTGTACAGAAGGTTTATGATAATAATTACAGAGGGCGCCACACCACAGAACGCTCAATTAAAATCTTTATAAATGTGCTGTGGTATGTTTTGCCTGGGTCACTCCGTTCTTCTCCGGAGGGGAAGAGGCTCTGCTGCCCTCCTACCTGTCTCTGGTTAACCCCGCTCTGACCATTCATTGCAGATTCAGATTCTGACCATCTGTTTGGAGTTTACTTCTGAAAAGAAAGTCTAATAGCTCTCCTTGGACAGCGTCTCCTAGAACCTGTTACTCATCCGCCAAGCATTGCTGCCTTGGCATAATCCATAACTAAATCACCATTATTTTTTTGTAGGAAATCTAGAGTCATACAGAGAGCAGGGGCTTACAATTATTCTTCAGTTACACAAATACCTTTAACTGGGATTAACTGACCCCGTAATTGAAGCCAGGAGGTCCTGAGCCATGTGGTTTCCAGAACAATGAGTGGTAGGTTACTTTTTAATGTACTTTGCTAAATCCAGATTTGCATTCTTCCCAAGGCATTAAATAGAATGAAACTTTTCCAGTTACCAAAAACATGTAGCAGCAAGCAAGCAGACAAGCAGAAGTGACAGTGAGACAGAGAGACAGAAGCAGATTGTGCTGAGACGATATGGCACTGTGTTCCTCGTGGGTGCTCGGGTGTTGAAAGGCTACTGGAGCCAAACTCAGCTGCTCTGTCCATTCCCGTTGGAAATATTTGGGAAGATGGATATTTCTAGTTATATTTAATGGGTCTGTAATTAACTAATATCTGGTGCTCTGCCATTAACTCAATAGTAGCATGAAAATGTAACCTAAATGCAAAGCACAAAAAAAAAACAACAACCCTCAAACACAATGCAGTACTCACAAGACAGTACATATACACACATTTGTGCTTGAAAAAAACCCCACATCCGCCAGATAAACCAAAACAGAACGGAATGGGTCACGCACATTGGCTTCAGGTTTTCAGGTGCCATTTTTATACCTTGCACAGATATTTGTGAAGGACCCTTCCAGTGGGGATTTCATCTTGTTTTCCATCTATGTCCTGTGCAGATCTTCACCAGCAAAAGTATTATGTATCCTGGTCATTTTCTTTTTTACCTTCAGCTCAGAGGCCCAAACAATGTGATATACTGATATTATTCTAGAGCACACAGTCTTTGTATGTAACCCTATCTTCCCATGTCTCGGTTCTAATCCCAGCTCTGCCTTTGACGCTTTGTGAAATCCTGGACAGTTCTCTTTAGGAGTGGATTTTCATAGTAGGTCAGCCGGCTAGACCTGATATTTGAAAATATAGCTGAGCCAAGAGGATTGTTTCACTCTCTTAGCCACTCTGGTGCACTATGAAAATTGGCCCTTTTATGTCCCCACACTTCAGTTCTTGTCCCAGTTCTGCCACTGGGCCTCTGAGTTTGTGTTAGGCGCATCACTTTAATCTCCCTGTGCCTCAGTTTAAAAAACTGTATTTTAGTAATAATAATAATAACAACAACGTACATTTCCCTCATTACTTTGGAAATGTTCATGAAATCCAGGAAGGCCCATGCATCCCAGAGATGTCTGCAAGTCTGCAAATTGTAAAGCACCTTGGGGTCTTGTTTGGATTAAAGCCACTACAGAATTCCTAATTATTAATACTAATGGCTGCCACAAAATAATTCATCTGCTAACTTGCCCAATACATTCTGCAGACTGCTTTATCGAGCGACTTTTTTTTCAGCCCAGCTGAAAGTGTTGTTTCCCTGCTATGGATTAAGTGTCTGTCTAGCAATGTGGTTTGGCATTGCTCTAATCGCTTCATTCTGCTGCCTGTAAGTTGATCCGACCCTTTTATTAGATGCGAGGACTCACTTCCCACTTTCAGCTCAGAGCCGTGCATTTTGGGATTTGCTGATGTTATTTGGTTTGAGTTTTTGCTTATAAAAGATGGCTTTTTTTCCCCACTCCAGTCTCATTGTCTTCCCAGCAGTTGAAGGAAAGCCCCAGTGCTGACGTCTTCCCTGCAGTGACACAGGTGGATGCTACACGTAAGGGATTGTTTGCTCAGTACAAGGGATGTAAGAAGAACTTGGGAGGCAGTAAAGTGACTGGCACACGGGATTGTGTGTTATTGGCAGTCTTGTTTGAAGTGCGGACTGGGGCTTGGTTTAATCACAGGACATTCATGGTCTTCCGTGCCATCTTGCATGGATATGTCAGGCCTGCTAGGGTCCTGTCTCAGGGGGACACTCTGTAGTCAGCCCTCAGAGGGGGGATCCTTCTGTGTAAAGCTGGCCTGCTCTTTGCTTATCGGGACTCTGATCATGCTGGTAATGGGAATTAGAAAATCTCTGAAGAGCAAGACAAGATGTCCCGGCATTATTTCTTGCCAGCTGTTGTCATGACTTGCTTCACTGAGGCCATGGTAAGGGTATCATGCCTGGGCAGGGGCATCCCTCAGAGAGGCCTGGCATTCTGTAGCAGGCAATCTTCTGCCAGAAGCAGCCACCTTTCCCTGCAGGTTGGGTCCTTGCATGCAGGTGGCGACCAGGCAGGAAGCAGGAATGAAAGAGGAAGGGAGCAGGAACTAGGCCAGACGACCAGTAATTTCTCACAGCAAACATGAAGGCTGTTGGACCAGTGAAACTGTGTCAGGCCAGGGCTCCTTCTGTCCAGCCCTCAATATGGAGCACACCTAATGCTGCTCCAATAGGGAGCCTACAGAGGTGAGTCTTCCTAACTCTGCTTAGCTTGGCATTTCCCTCAGGATTCTTGATGAGCCAAGCTCATGAAGTGGTTCAACTTCAGAAGCCTTGGACATCTAGGGCCATTTATTTATTTAATAACATTTTTTTAATCACTTCCCCTGATTAAAAATTGCTCAAAGCAATGTACAATGCATAACACATCATTAAATACTTCTTACAATAATATCAACAAATAAAACAATAAAAACATAAGCCATCTTTACCCTGATCTGCTGCCCATTTAATATCATCTAACCTTGGACCCCACTTTTTCAGCCAATTTATTATATCAAATTACTAGCAAATTGGATCATAATCCATGTTTTGAGTTTTCTTCTGAATTGCTTCAAGCCAAGTTCTTCTCACAGCTCCAGGGGGAGTTCATTTCACCTAACGGGGATTCTTCCCTTGAAGGATCTTTTCTGTAATCTAGTTTGGCGAAAGGTGTTTTTACAGAAGGAATTTGCAACAAAAAGTTTTCCTTAGATCTTAGATTCCTAGGTGCATCAAACCACTTTAATCTCATTCTCAATTTCAGAGATCCAATACCTCGGAGAGCTCGGAAAGTTAAGAGTACATTTTTAAATTTAGCTCATGACAGTAATAATGGGCACGCTTCCCATCTTCTAGATTGCCCCATTACTATACGTGTTGCCGAATTCTGAATCAATTGGAGTCTACGAGTAGTTTTCCCTGATAAAGTGCGTTGCAATAATCTATGCACGACAGTATTACAGCATAGGTTACAGCTTTCAATGCTTGAAAATCTACATATGGGTGAAGCTGTCTAACCATCTTCAGCTTCCTAAAAATATGGCGCAACATATTTGCTATCTATTTTTCCATAGACAAATTCTTGGCTAAGATAACTCCCAAAGATCTTACCTCTGTTTTGAGGAATTAGTTTATTCCTTCCAATATTGGCCTTTTCAATAGTTGGGCAGAGCCCAACTGCAACAACTCCATTTTTGAACAGTTTAACACCATCATATTTTCACATAGCCAACATGATACTATTTGTGAACAAAGATTTAGAGTCAAGACTGCATCATCATGATTGTTCCCCAAAGGTGACAAACCATATGTGAACAGTATAGTGCTAAAAAGGGAGACCAAGATCTACCGCATCTTTCAATAAAGTGTTTGGAGATATCTCTCATTGATTGTGTTTTGAATCTCGTCATTTCTACAAGGATCCTACAACTTTTTAGCACTATACTATTCACATATGGTTTGTCACCAGTGTGTATACTGCTCATCTTTTCCACTTCATTATTTCCTGTGTTCCCCAAAGGTGCAAAATCTGTATATCTTCAGCATAAATATATATCTCAAGCCCAGATTGCCGCACCAGACACCCCAAAGGTTCCAGAAAAATATTAAATAAGATTGGAGATAGGGAGGAGCCCTGAGACAGCCCTGAATGGAAATGTCTACTAAGAGATTCCCTCCCCTGCCAAAATACAAACTGTTTTCTAGCTCTTAAAAAGCTAGAAAGCCATTTAAGGACCAGCCATAGGCTCAATTCACACTGTCCTTGACAGAATTATGCTCCCCCATCCCAATAGCCCCTCTTGGGGTTCTCATTCTTGGTTTTTCCATATCTTGGGAAAAATCCGGTCACTAGTTTTTTGGTATGGACATTTTCAGCCAGTTCCCAACTGTAGTCCTGTAGGTCATAATCTTTCCAGTCCACCAAATAATGCAAGCATCCTCTGATAAATATGGCATCCAGGATTTGCCAGACAATGAGTTCTTGGTGCCTTTACACTGTTAAATGTGATGGAGGAGGGGATCACTGTCTGGGAAAGGGATTCGGTTCATAGGGCTTTAGGAGGGCCGTGTGGAACACAATGGATATATAAATTGGCTGGAAGTTGTATCTTGAATGCCACTGGATTTATTTTTTTTATGGAATAGGAAATGGCCCCATAAACTTCTTCTCAAACATACTCAAAGGTCTCTTGCCCCTAATTTGCCCTGTGAAGATCCAGACCTTGTCCCCCTACTGTGAATTGTGGGGCTTCCTGGTGTCACCTATCGGTGAATCTTTTCTGCAAATGTTTAGGCCATTCCATTAAAGCATTTAACCAATGCACTGCTGCAGGTCCTTGGACTGCTGAGCTTCCCCCAAGTGGAAATCAGTGTGAATGCCATAACTTGCAAAGGATGGGGAGGCCTTTGTAGAGAATAACTACGTCCAATTCTTCTGGTGAAAATTGCAGAAGCAGTATAGATCCACTCCAGAGTATGATTTAGCCATTCTGTCTACCTGTTGGATTATGGATGGTATGCTGAAGACAAATGGAGCTGGACATTCAAAAGTTTGGTTATCTCCCACCACAAGAATGCAACAAACTGGGAACCCTGGTCAGAAAAGATATGAGATGGCAGGCCATGCAGACACACCACTTCTCAAACACGTAGGTCTGCCATTGCATGAGAAGAGGGAAGACTAGTAGTGACTATTAAATTGACCATCTTGGTGAATGAATCTATCACAACCAGAATTGTGATCTTCCCTTGTAATGATAGTAAATCAGTAATGAAGTCCATTGATACCCATTCCAGTAGTCTTGAGGGTACTGGTAATGCAATTGTAATCCATGAAGGCAGTGGCGTGAGATCCTGTTAACATTACTCTAACACATCTCGATTCCATCTTGGCCACCAGAACTCATGAACAACTAGTTCCTTGATCTTGTGGCAACCTTGTATTTCATTGATGTTTTTCAAGACAGGCCACTGGGCCACTGTGTTGACGTTACCAGGATCCATTCATATTCCTTCAGGAGAAATTATGTATCCCAGGAATTCTATCAATTGTGTGTTCTCAAGTTTGGCATACAATTTATGCTTCCGGAGATGGTCCAGGACCTGACAGATCCACTGATCATGCTCTGCATGGTCCTCAGAAAGATGTCATCCAGATATTTGACTATGCTCTGATACAGTATAGAGTGAACCAGTTCATTCATCAGATTTTGAAAAGTAGTAGGAACATTTCTTAGTCTGAATGGCATCACCAAATTTTCAAAGTGTCTATACCAGTTCAAAATACTGTCTTCCAATATTCCCTTCCTTGATCTGGACAAGATTATAAGCACCCCTCAAATCAAGTTTATTAAAAAAAAAATTGGGCCACCTGAAAGCATTGTTAATGAGGGGCAGTGATAGCAATTACTGATCGTTATGGCATTAAGGGTCCAGTAGTCAGTGCAAGACCAGAGGGAGTTATCCTTCTTTGGCACAAAAGATGGGAGCCCCTGCTAGTGAGGTTGATGGTTGAATACATTCTTTCTGTAGATTTTCCTTTAAGTATGCACAGAGGGCCTTCAGTTCAGGCTCTAATAAAGAGCAGATTCTCCCATATATGGAGGGAGTGTCAATAAAATGGATTTTTTTGCATTTCTTTATTGTTTTAGTCATTTTTTCTACTTAGTTTTAGAAAGGAAATTACAAGGAAGGAGCACCCCTTCCCCAACTCCCACCCACCCCAACCTTCACTTCTAACTTTATAGACTAACCCACTAGTTGGCAGAGTATCACAAGGAAGTAACTTAGATAAATTTAATTACTGTGGAATCAAGTAACGTTTCAGGAGGAGATTAATTAGTATTACCATAGTAGATATTTCAGGTAATTAATTTTCAGGATAAGAGAGGAAAATACTGTTTGGTACCAGAAAAAGGAATGACAGCAAGTGAATTAGCTCATGTTATGTTTTTTGCAACTGGAATAAATTAAGTACATTTCTTGTGAGCTGATTGGTAGCAACATATTAGATGTTGTGGGAGCACGCAGAGGAGAGGATCACCTTGCTGGTGGCTGAAGAAATTCGGTAAGTACTGCTTTGGGAAATTTTAGAACTTAAAACGTTTTCGGGAGAAGTAAACTATTGGGACATATTCTTCAGTGTGTTTGTGTGTCTGTATTAAATAGCTAGTCAGAAGGCAGGCAGAAGCCAGGAGTTTGGGTGTTTTGATTTCCCTCTCTCACTACCCCTAGTTCATCCTTTGATTTATAAGTAGGAGACACTTTCACATTAAAAAAAAAAAATGAATCACCTTTTAACTTAAAACACAGGATTGCCCCAGCCTTATCAAGAGTTTAATCATCCCCTTAGAGGTCACTATCAGATACATTGTGAATACACTAATAAATTTAATGGACAAATTGTATGTATCCCTACTTCCATAGCAACCTAAAACTTAACTAGGAACTGAAGAAATTTAAGGTGAAGGCAGCAGCCCAGCAGCAAGAGGGGGGCCTCCCAGTCTTTTGCATCGAGTGTCACATGTATGATTTTTTACCCAACGGTAAGAAGTTGTACATGTGCATCCGATGCAAAGAGCTCCTCTCTCTCAGAGAAAGAGTCCGATCTCTGGAGGCTAGAGTGGCAGACCTGGAGGCGCTGAGGCAGAAAGAGAGGTATATAGATGAGACCTTCAGGGACATAGTAGTCTAGTCCCAACTTCAGACTGGCAGCCCTGGTGCTGCCTTGGAGGAAGAAGGTCTCATGATCGGAGAGCATCAACCTGGTGCAGCAGGAAAGGATCCTGTAGCAAGGACCTGCTCTCCAGGTGATATGTTGTCCTCTTGCACCGAGGATGTGTCTCCCAGAGCTACTGCCCAGGAGGAAAGGGATAGGTCGGCCGTCAAAGTTGGTGATTCGCTTATTAGGAATGTAGACAGTTGGGTGGCGGGTGGACGTGAGGACCGCCTGGTAACATCCCTACCTGGAGCGAAAGTGGGGGACCTCACGTGTAAACTAGATAGGATTTTAGATAGTGCTGGGGAGAAGCCAGCTGTCATGGTACATGTGGGCAACAATGTTATAGGAAAATATGGGAGGGAGGTTCTTGAAACCAAATTTAGGCTCTTAGGTAAAAGCTGAAAACCAGAACCTCCAGGGTAGCATTCTCTGAAATGCTCCCTGTTCTACGCGCAGGTCCGCAGAGGCAGACAAAGCTCTGGAGACTCACTGCATGGATGAGATGATGGTGCAAAGAAGAGGGATTCCATTTTTGTAAGGAACTGGGGAACCTTTTGGGGAAGAGGGAGTCTTTTCCGAAGGGAAGGTCTCCAACCTTAACCAGGGTGGAATCAGGCTGCTGGCGCTAACCTTTTAAAAAGGAGATAGAGCAGCTTTTAATCTAGAACAAAGGGAAAGCCGACAGTCGCTCAGTAGCGCATGGTTCGGAGAGAAGAAGTATCTTCAAAGGATACTAATGATGCATTAGAGTTAGGCATCCCAACAGTGAGGTTCCAATAATAAGAAAAGTAGTCCAAGTGCCTATAACTTAAGAATCATTTATATACCGGCATGATTTGCATTTAATGCAAGAATGTCGGTATATAAAAGTTAAAAATAAATAAATAAATAAATAAATAAATCACCTGAGCTAAAAGATTCCAAATTATTCCTGACAACTGAAAAGCAGAATGTTAATACAAACAAAAAACATTCTTTGAAATGTTTATATGCTAATACCAGAAGTCTAAGAAGTAAGATGGGAGAGTCAGAGTGTATAGCAGTGAATGATGACAGACTTAATTGGCATCTCAGAGACATGGTGGAAAGAGGATAACCAATGGGACAGTGCTATACCAGGGTACAAACTATATCACAATGATAGGAGCAACTTAGTGGCAGGTTGGTGCTTTATGTCCAGGATGGCATAGAGTCCAACAGGGTAAAGATCCTGCAAGAGACTAAGAGGCGTGGTCTTTGTTAAAAATACCATTCTAGAAGCACAGTCCAGATGTATTCCACACATTAAGAAAGGTGAAAAGAAGGCAAAATGATTACCGGCATGGTTAAAAGGGGAGGTGAAAGAAGCTATTTTAGCCAAAGATCTTCATTCAAAAATTGGAAGGATCCAACAGAAGAAAATAGGATAAAACATAAACATTGGCAAGTTAAATGTAAGACATTGATAAGACAGGCTAAGAGGAATTTGAAAAGAAGTTGGCTGTAGAGGCAAAAACTCACAGTAAAAACTTTTTTAAATATATCCGAAGCAGAAAGCCTGTGAGGGAGTTAGTTGGACCACTAGATGATCGAGGGGTTAAAGGGGCACTTAGAGAAGATAAGGCCATCGCAGAAAGATTAAATGATTTCTTTGCTTCGGTGTTTACTGAAGAGGATGTTGGGGAAGTACCCGTAATGGAGAAGGTTTTCATGGGTAATGATTCAGATGGACTGAATCAAATCACGGTGAACCTAGAAGATGTGGTAGACCTGATTGACAAACTGAAGAGAGTAGTAAATCACCTGGACAGGATGGTATACACCCCGAGTTCTGAAGGAACTAAAAAATGAAATTTCAGACCTATTAGTAAAAATTTGTAACCTATCATTAAAATCATCCATTATACCTGAAGACTGGAGGATAGCAAATGTAACCCCAATATTTAAAAAGGGCTCCAGGGGCGATCTGGGAAACTACAGACCGGTTAGTCTGACTTCAGTGCCAGGAAAAATAGTGGAAAGTGTTCTAAACATCAAAATCACAGAACATATAGAAAGACATGGTTTAATGGAACAAAGTCAGCATGGCTTTATCCAAGGCAAGTCTTACCTCACAAATCTGTTTCACTTTTTTGAAGGAGTTAATAAACATGTGGATAAAGGTGAACCGGTAGATGTACTATACTTGGATTTTCAGAAGGTGTTTGACAAAGTTCCTCATGAGAGGCTTCTAGGAAAAGTAAAAAGTCATGGGATAGGTGGTGATGTCCTTTCATGGATTGCAAACTGGCTAAAAGACAGGAAACAGAGCAGGATTAAATGGACAATTTTCTTAGTGGAAGGGAGTGGACAGTGGAGTGCCTCAGGGATCTGTATTGGGACCCTTACTTTTCAATATATTTATAAATGATCTGGAAAGAAATACGACGAGTGAGATAATCAAATTTGCAGATGACACAAAATTGTTCAGAGTAGTTAAATCACAAGCAGATTGTGATAAATTGCAGGAAGACCTTGTGAGGCTGGAAAATTGGGCATCCAAATGGCAGATGAAATATAATGTGGATAAGTGCAAGGTGATGCATATAGGGAAAAATAACCCATGCTATAATTACACAATGTTGGGTTCCATATTAGCTGCTACAACCCAAGGTGATCTAGGCGTCATAGTGGACAACACATTGAAATCGTCGGTTCAGTGTGCTGCGGCAGTCAAAAAAGCAAACAGAATGTTGGGAATTATTAGAAAGGGAATGGTGAATAAAACAGAAAATATCTTAATGACCTCTGTATCGCTCCATTGTGAGACCGCACCTTGAATACTGTGTACAATTCTGGTCGCCGCATCTCAAAAAAGATATAATTGCGATGGAGAAGGTACAGAGAAGGGCTACCCAAAATGATAAGGGGAATGGAACAGCTCCCCTATGAAGAAAGGACTAAAGAGGTTAGGACTTTTCAGCTTGGAGAAGAGATGGCTGAGGGGGGATATGATAGAGATGTTTAAAATCATGAGAGGTCTAGAACGGGTAGATGTGAATCGGTTATTTACTCTTTCGGATAATAGAAAGACTAGGGGGCACTCCATGAAGTTAGTATGGGGCACATTTAAAACTAATCAGAGAAAGTCTTTTTTACTCAACGCACAATTAAACTCTGGAATTTGTTGCCAGAGGATTGGTAGTGCAGTTAGTATAGCGGTGTTTAAAAAAGGATTGGATAATTTCTTGGAGGAGAAGTCCATTACCTGCTATTAAGTTCACTTGGGGTAGATTTTAACTGCTTGCGCGATCGTGTACTTTTGTTTGCGCACCAGGTGCGAACAAAAGTACGCTGGATTTTATAAGATATGCGCGTAGCCGAGGCGTATCTTATAAAATCCGGGGTCGGCGCGCGCAAGGGGTTGCACATTTGTGCAACCTGCGTGCGCCGAGCCCAGCGCGAGCTGCCTGTTCCCTCCGAGGCCGCTCCGATTTCAGAGCGGCCTCGGCGGGAACTTTCCTTCGCCCTCCCCCCACCTAACCCACCCCCCTGGCCCTATCTAAACCCCCCCCCCCTACATTTGTCGGCAAAATTACGCCTGCTGAAAGCAGGCGTAACTTTGCGCGCGTCGGCGGCAGCCCCGCTCCGTCCTCTGGTCCCGGGGGCTGGTCCGGAAGCCTCGACCACGCCCCCGGGCCGGCACCACGCCCCCGGGCCCGCCCCCGAAACGCCGCGGCACGCCCCCGAAACGCTGCGTCGTTTTGGAACGCCCCCGGACACGCCCCCTCCCGCCCCTTTTCGAAAGTCCCGGGACTTACGCGCATCCGGGGCTTTACGCTCGCCGGCGGCCTATGCAAAATAGGCCGCCGGCCGCGCGTGGGTCTTTTAAAATCCGCCCCTTAGAGAATAGCCACTGCCATTAGCAATGGTAACATGGAATAGACTTAGTTTTTTGGGTACTTGCCAGGTTCTTGTGGCCTGGATTGGCCACTGTTGGAAACAGGATGCTGGGCTTGATGGACCCTGGTCTGACCCAGTATGGCATTTTCTTATGTTCTTAACACCTGTGTGCGGGTGTAGACTTGTTTGCGCAAACTCGGCACGAACAAATCTACGCCTGATTTTATAACATGCTCGTGCTGCCGCGCGAATGTTATAAAATCCAGGGTCCGTGCGCGCAAGGGGGTGCACAATTGCACCTCCATTCCCTCTTCTGCCCTCCCCCTCACCTTCCCCTATCTAACACCTCCCACCCGCCCCCAGCCCTATCTAAAACCCCCTCCTAACCTTTACTGTAGAAGTTACGTCTGCCTCTGGGCAGGCGTAACTTGCGCGTGCCAGCTCTCCAGCCCCCAGCACAGGCCGCTGTGCCGGAGGATTCGGGACCGCCCTCTCCCTGGACTGCCACCACGCCCCCGGGCCCGCCCCTTTTTCGAAGCCCTGGGACACACGCGCGTCCTGGGGCTTGCATGCACCGCCGAGCCTATGCAAGATAGGCTCGGCACGCGCAGGGGCAGCTTTTCGGGGGATACGGGTGTAACCCTTTGAAAATCTGCCCGTAAATGTACAGTTGAATCTTAATGGGTAGTGCTGGGGACAACTATAGTGATAAGAGTATACTACTGTCCACCTGACGAAAATAATGAGACGGACAGTGAAATGCTAAGAGAAATTAGGGAAGCTAACCAAATTAATAGTGCAGTAATAATGGGAGATTTCAATTGACTTGGTAAATGAAACATCAAGGCATGCTAGAGAGAAGTAAAGTTCCTGGATGGAATAAATGACAGTATTATGGAGCAATTGGTTCAGGAACTGACAAGAAAGGGATCAATTTTAGATCTAATTCTCAGTGGAGACCAGAATCTGGTGAGAGAGGTAATGGTGGTGCGGCCACTTCCAATGGGGATCATAACATGATCAAATTGAATTAATGACAGGAAGGGGAACAGTAAGTCAATCTATGGCTCTAGAGCTAAACTTTCAAAAGGGAAACTTTGACAAAATGAGGAAATATTTTGAAAAAAGCCTGAAAGGTGCAGCTACAAAGGTATAGAGTGTGCAACAGGCATGAACATTGTTTAAAAATACCATCTTAGAAGTGCAGTCCAGATGTATTCCATGCATTTAGAAAGGTGGAAGGAAAGCCAAATGATTGCTGGCATGGTTAGAAAGTGAGATGAAAGAGGCTATTTTAGTCAAAGATCTTCATTCAAAAATTGGAATACAGATCCATCAGAACATAAGACTTAAGATAACATAAGAAATGCCATACTGGGTCAGACCAAGGGTCTATCAAGCCCAGCATCCTGTTTCCAACAGAGGCCAATCCAGGCCACAAGTACCTGGCAAATACTCAAACATTAGGTAGATCACAAACTACTAATGCTTATTAATTACCGTAATAGCAGTTTGTGGATTTAACCTCTTAGAATTATCCAAACCTTTTTTAAACCCAGTAACACTAACTGCTGAAACCACATCCTCTGGCAATGAATTCCAGAGCTTAACTGTGCTCTGAGTGAAAAATAATTTTATGGTTTGTTTTTTTATCAAGGCCCATTTTGATGCAGAAACTTTATGAGGAACCACAGGCTGTACAAAATTTCTCATCACCATGCCTAGATCAGGACAATTAGGCAGCCACATTTTGTAGTTCCTCCAACTTAACATTTTAGGTCCTGCTCATTGAAGGAATTATTTCCTGATGCCCCTTTTTACATATGTTAGTTAACTAGACCCAAATATGGTATAAATATGTTATATAGAAATTTGCGAGTAATTAAAAGTATATGAAAAAATGTTCCACTTGTGGAACCTAAAAGGTTAATATCATGGCGCTATTAAATCAGAGGAACTGAAAAAAGGAATAACGTGAACATATCTTGCCGGCCGTCAGGTTGGGAAAATGGATGCTCAATTAACGAGGGTCCATTTTCCTAACCCGTAGCTGTGCGCAGGTTAGGAAAACGGAACATTCATGAAATTGAGCATCCGTTTTCTTATCCTGCCCAAAAGCCACTTCTCCTGGGTGCCCAATGCGAAGAGGCACTAGGCACATTAAAAGGAGGCGCTAGGGGCAATTGCCCCTAGCGCCTCCTTTTTAATGCAGCAGCTCATTTGCCTACTGCATCACGCGCCCAGTAGAGGAGGATGGGCACGTGTTAGGAGAACGAGCGCTCGATCATGATCTCCTGTTTTTCCGCGCTCCGATATTGCTTCGTCCTGTAACCATGCGCAGGGCATATACCTCCCGGCTCACCCCCCTCCCTTCTGTGACTGTAGCCTGCCTCCACCAGCTACTCCACTGCCTTCCCATTAACTGTGTGCTACACAGCATGCTGCTTTTATAGTTTATGGTTTTTCAGACTTTGCTCTGCCTATTTACTCCAGGGTAGGGAGGACCAGAAGTGATCCATGCCGCTGGATTCCTCTTGGATTATAAAAAATAAAATTTAGCCATAGCCAAGACTGCACCACATCATTGCTGCAGCCAAGACTGAGGACAGCCCCTGACACATAGCTCAGATGGATTCCTGCTTTCCCGCATGGAACCAGTGCAGCCAGGGCCAGTGCATGGGTATTATTTTATTTATTTAACATTGTTATATACCGCCTTTTCATTTAAAATGATCAGAACGGTTTACATTCGATCACATATATAATATAAACATAAACTAACCAAATCCATGAAATCAGATAAAAAACATACATAAAATAACATAGCAATCAAAGACTTCATAAATAAACATATTTTAAAAGAACAGTAAAAATAAATAAATAAATAAATAAAACAACTAGGCCTGTATCAATTCAAAGAGCAAGAATCTGAAAGAGAGTATTCAAGGACGAGTAAATGTTAGGTGTGTTCCGCTACGTGACTATTAAATGCTATTTGAAAAAGGTAAGTTTTTAGAGTTTTCTTAAATTCCTTTGGTATTTGAGATTTGTCGGAGATAATTTGGTAAATTGTTCCAGATTAGGCACCCTAGGTAAACCTTATGGTGTTCCACCCCTACCCTTCCCACTCATAATTAAAAATTATGCATTTATAATTGAATTTACATGAAAAAGGACATTCAAAGTACAGTCTTTTGAGCTAAAACATTATTTATAACATGTATACTATATTTCCATGCACTACTGTGGTGCCAACCGCAAAACCCTGCAAAAGACATTTGGAACCCATATGGCATTAGACCTACTGTTCGGCGTGGACTTGGCCCTTGCAAAATTTTGCATAAACTGAATTACAATATAGTAAGCCTCACATACTACAATAGAACTACTAGCCAGCACTCGAAGAGTGATAACCCCACCTAGGAAAAGGCAACATTATGAATGTTACACCAGGCCCTAAAACACCGATATACCTCCCATTAGGAAAACAGAGGGAATTTAGGTTGCTACTGATCCCTATACCAGAAACTGCACACTAGCAGAATCCCTCACTTCAATTATACATGCAGAACACAGACAGGCCTTCACCAAATACAGAATAAAGGAACCATAAAGAATAAATAGACACATGCAGATAAAAACTGAACTGGAATCCACAACAAGCCAGTCTCTATATGCAATACAACAATGGAAAAAAATAAATCTCACGATGTCTCATAAACAACACAAATAAAATCAAGAAGTATAAAGCATCAATCATAATAGAAAAACATGCTAATAAAAAGAATACATATTTCAAAACAGTTAATGAATAGAACATCTAATAATTACAATTTCATATAAAATGTTTTAAAAAATGCCCAAACACCAATATTTCAAGCAGCAGACACAAACACCCAACAATTAAACCAATAAAGATAAAAAATCCCCTATTAATAAAATTAAATAAAACAATACAATACAATTCCTTCTGAACTTTTGATTCCAAAAACCCTGAGATGCTTGGGGGCTGAGGAATGTGCACAGACTTTCTCCTCTCGTTCTCATATACACATAACACATATACACTCTCTCACATACTCACTGACACACACTTACATGTTCACTTGCACAGAACACTCTCACACAGTCACACGCAGCACTGACTCATACAATACCCGTCACACACCACACACACACACACCACTGTCCCACACAAAACCACAGTCATATATGCCTCACTGACACACACAAATGCTCTCACCACTTTTTCAGATGCTCATTGGACACAAACGCTTAGTCTCACATATACTTTCTTATATGCTGACACACAGTGCTCAGTCTTACACACATTTTCTCACACAATCACACATGCTCTCCCCCCCCCCCAAAAAAAAAAAACGCAGGTGCAGTAGCAGCAGTCTATTTTTTTTTAAAAAGGTTTTTACTCACTAGTGGTTAGGGGGATGCAGGCAAAGCTCTGGGGTAACAGGGTCCTGGTGAGCTGGCTGCCTGTTGCTGCAGGAGGAGGCTTCCTTTGCCTTAAGAAGGGGCAGGCTGTAAACCTTGATACTCTGGTTTTGTTTTGTTTGGATTTTTTTTTTTTTGCCATGGCCCGAGGACTAGGGGAATGCCAGCAGAGGAGTATAAGGAATGCAGTATGGACCCGGTGGTGGTGAGGCCGCAGTGAGAGGTCTACCACCCACCTCTCGAAGGGAGAGAACTTGAGTCATGAAGGGAGGCGGTTTCACTGTTTCCTGCCTCCGCGGTGAACGCAGGGGGGGGGGGGTGGGGGGGGAAGGCTGTTGGGGATATGACTGCATTGGTTACATGACAAATGGCTTGTACAGTTAGGTCTACCAGTCTTCAAGCCAGGCCCTTCTGTCTTTCTTCTCCATGCTGGAGAGGCCTGTTAATGTTGCCTGCTCAAATACGGCACTTTCCACAAAGCTCTGTGTATGACCAGGCAGTGTAGACTTTCTACTGGTTGACTTTAAGCAAGTGGCTTTTAAAATCCTCCCATTCGGAGCTGGTGAAATGATACTTGTTAACCCAACCCTTTTTGTGTGCACAGTGCAGGGACTTCCCAGGTCAGGTGTGTCCTGTTAGTGATCAGTCACCCAAGATGTCGGCCACAGTTGGTCTTGACCCCACCACCCACACGGGTTCTATAGAAGCTGAGGGCTGTGTCACTGTGTCAAGCCATACAAATGTGTATCTCTGGAGGACTTACAGCAGAACAGCCAAGGACATGCACTATTATACCACAAGGCTGATGTTTTTCAGCTACAACGTGTGGCAGCTGTGTTGGCCTGTTTCAGTGTTACAGGAGAGCTAGAAACGGGTCGCGATAGCTTGGTTATTAGTGACTAGTGACATGGACACATTTACTAGGAACCCCCAGATGCAGTTTTCCATTCAGGAAGATCTGACACAGTATAAGCAGGTGCTATAGTGTTCATATAGTGTCACAGTGAAAGGCGGCATGGACTTTGGGTTTGGAAAGAGCCTTTTAAGACTCATGCTATGCTAGAGTGTACCTTCTACTGTCTTACAGCACGCTGAGGGTTTGCAGCGAAATCACAAAGTCACGGTGATGTGCACGATGCTGCCATTCTCTCTTTGCCACAGGAGATTTGGGATATGGTTGTAGGACCTGGCTTCTCACAACCTATCGCTATTCCCAACATGCTGGCAGAGATGAGGTACAACAATGCTTTATGTTCTACCCGCTGTGTCATAGAACACACCTTTGGCGTTCTCAAAAGTAGATTTGCTGTTTGGACAACATGGGGGGAGCATTAATGTATGCCCAGCCCTGAGTTGCTGAGATATTGCCGCTCTGCTGTGTATTCCATAATCTCGTGCTACGCCATGGTATCCCAAATCGACCCGAGGATCCCCCATTGCCCCCCCCCCCCCCCCCCCCGCAGAAGATGGGGACACCACACAGACTGACAGCCAGCTTCTCTAAAGTGTCATACAATGCTACTTTGCCTTTTAATCTCAACTACTCCTTCCCCTTCCATGAAAAAGAGAGCCCAGCAGAGTGTTTCCAGCTGGTCTCCTTTCTAACTTTCTTTTACTCACAGGTCCTCTGTCTGGGTCACTGTGTAACAGAAACCAGTTAGGTCTAGTTAGGTTATATGATGACAATGGAGCAATAGACTGTAGTATATAAAGTAGACACAAAATAAAGATTAGACCAAAGATATGTGGCTGACCTAATGTATTCTAAGTGGTAGTCTAAAAGAACCATGTCTTGCAATAGCGTTCGTGTAGGACTACCCACACAGAGTATATAGCTTGTCCTATGCTATATACACTGTGTGGGGGGGTAAACTGTCCTATGCCATATACACTGTGTGGGGGGTAACCTGCACTGAGAGGCAGTTACTACCTTGGGAAGCTTGCTGGGCAGACTAGATGGACCATTTTGGTCTTTTTCTCCCGTCATTACTATGTTATGTTACTAGCTCGTGCCTTCTTGCTTGCCGTGGCTACACCTTGGACCCTGTCCTAGCCCTCACGTGTGGGCAAGATAGTGGCATAGGTCTGATGGAACTCCAGCAGGGCCTAGGACATGGAGCCCAACTGCTCTAGAAATCATAGGAATCACAAATGCCTCAGCTACTTAAAGGCACAGTCTGAAGCTACAACTTGACAGTTAAAAGCATCTGTCACAGACTCAACATGTTACAGTCAGAGTTCCTAGCTGACATCCATGTGGATCCGAAGATATGCACATGTATATCAGATGCATAATGTTACATGGGCCTCAAAGATATAGGTCATAGCACTGCCTCAGCTGTTTCTGAAGCAATGCTAACATCAGAGTGGTTAGCTTGCAGGCCTTCACTTACAGCCTTTAGGAAACCTCATGTCAAAGATTGTGGCAATCCCAAACTTCTCACAGGTCCTTAAAAGCTAGCATATCACTTTGCAGTTGCATGCAACCATACACAGCTGGGCCCTGCTATACTTAACTAAGCAAACTGTCAATGCTCATGTACAGATGGTGAGGGCTTTGGCCCTTGGGATGTCATGTTGGTTATGTTAGCTGCTCAGGGAGGCTAGACAAGGATGCTGGTCTGACTGTCTGAAGGCAGGATTGGGAATAGGCTGGTGTTATGCCTTCAACTTGTAGTTGAAAGTCACCTCTGAAATGTCTAAGTCAGAGTATATGTAGTTATGACTCTAATAGCACCCACATGTCTCCTAAGAAAAAGTTCACCTCATTGAATCCAAGGCAAAGCTGTATTAGAAGCTATTTACCTAGCCTGATACGTCACAAGTAGCCTATGTCAAATATGGAGCTGTCACGGGGCAGCAAAACCCTTTGTGTGTCCATCTTAGGGGTAATCATGTTGTCCTGCTTTATGTAGGTACATAGAAAATATGCAGAGTAGTTTGTTCCAATTGCTATTATCAGTTATACTCCTTAGCCTATCTGTGGCCATCTTTAAAGCACATAGCCTGAGGACTCCCAAGGAGACCAGCTTGCAGAATGGTCATCTTCCAAGGTGAGTCGCCACCCTTCACATGTTTTCTGGTTTGAGGCCCTTGCTTGTCCACATGGCTGCCATGACTTGTGGCCAACATTGTAGAGTTACTGTCCTATAGAATGTATCTCATGTGGTGTTTGTGACTTTTAGAGTTTGTGGATACTGTGACATGTGCTGATAGACTCTCAATCATCAGCTCAGTGTATAGCATTAAGGCTAGAGAAGGTGTTTTCAGCTGATGATCTCAGGAGACAACCACCAGCCTCTATCTAAAGCCTGCCGCCGTGCAAAATGTATAGGCCAACTGCTCCCAGAAGTATCAGGTATTTGTCATGATGGCTTCTGCACTTTCAGTGTTGTTATATAGAAAGACAAGCATTTAGGACCATGTGAGGGCTGGAGGGGTCCATGTCTGGAACTTTGACAATTCCTTTATCATATATGCTTCTGGCATATTGTCTGTCATGCTGCCAGTGTAGATAATCTTCTGTGAGGAGTTATGACTCTGACTCCCTCATTAGCAGGTAGGGGACAAGTTTGGCAGAGACATCAGTGATGGTTGATTGACGAACAGGCCAGGAACATCCACCTTGGGCATGTGCAGATGAACTAAGTACTGGAGGTAGTCTATACCAAACAATGGCCAAACAGATATGTGGGTCTGTGTGCATCTGAGTGAGTGATGTGCTGTGTTAGCCTCTGACTGTATCTATGTCTGGGGGTGATGTAGGGCTCGTTGTTCCCTCCCTTACCACACCAATGCATACACCAGAGCATGCATACAGTGTGCATCCATTTAACACACACTGGGGTAGATTTTCAAAAAACGCGAATAGGCGTACTTTTGCTGGCGCATCAGGCGCAAGCAAAAGTACGATCCAGGATTTTAGTAGATACGCGCGGAGCCGCGCGTATCCACTAAAATCCTGGATCGGCGCGCGCAAGGCTATGAATTCTGTATAGCCGGCGCGCGCCAAGCCGCGCAGCCTACCCCCGTTCCCTCCAAGGCCGCTCCGAAATCGGAGCGGCCTCGGAGGGAATCCTCTAACGCCCTCCCCTCACCTTCCCCTCCCTTCCCCACCCGCCCGGCCCTGTCTACACCCCCCCTTACCTTTCTCCAGGGATTTACGCCTCCCGGAGGGAGAAGTAAATCCCCGCGCGCCAGCGGGCCTGTTGCGCACCGGGACGCGACCTGGGGGCGGGTACGGAGGGCGCGGCCACACCCCCGGACCACCCCGGGCCGTAGCCACGCCCCCGTACCCGCCCCCAAAACGCTGCCGACACACCCCCTAAACGCTGCGACGACCGGGCCCGCCCCCGACACGCCCCCCTCGGAGAACCCCGGGACTTACGCGAGTCCCGGGGCTCTGCGCGCGCCGATGAGCCTATGTAAAATAGGCTCATCGGCGCGCAGGGCCCTGCTCGCCTAAATCCGCCCGGTTTTGGGCGGATTTAGGCGAGCAGGGCTCTGAAAATCCACCCCACTGCCTTTTGACACAAGCAATCCTGGGCTTCCACTCTTTACGATGGATGCCTCAGATATGTTAATGTATAGGATGGGGAGGCAAAGTCCTAGCACTTTGTACCCTATCATTCCACCATGGCCTGACACTGTTTATGCATTCCGTCGAGAGGGGAGTGTGAAAATTGGCAGAGTCATAACTGAGATATGCTGTGGCACTTTGCTTAATGAGTAGATATCTGCCTGTAGTGTCCACCTCCTCCCCCTCCCCCAGCAGCTGAGGCTTTCCAGGGCCGGAGGAACCACTAGGTGAGCTAGGCCTGTGCCTAGGGCGCCAAAACTTAGGGGGCGCCGCGGCAGGTGGCAGAATTTTGAAAGGGCAAAAAGTGCCCTTTCAAAATTCTGTCAGCCTCCGCCTCACCCTGCCTCCCCCCCAGTGCCACCCTCCCGACGCACCCCTGGTGGTCCAGCGGAGGGCCTGGTAGTGATCTGCCGCTCCCAGGGCTTCGGCTGCCACTAACCAAAATGGCACCATTGGCCTTTAACCCCCTTACCATTTGACAGGGGCCAACCAATGGCACAGGTAGCCCCTTTCACATGGTAGGGGCTGAAGGCCACCGGCGCCATTTTGATTAGTGGCAGCCGACGACCCGGGGGCAGCAGATGGCTCCCGGGTCCCTCGCTGGACCACCAGGTGATTTGTGAGTTTTCTTTTGGGAGGGAGTTGGAAGGGTGGAGGAGGAGTCGGGGCTGCGACCGGGGATGGGGCTGGGGGTGCGGCGCAAGGCTGAAGGTGTCTAGGGCACCCAATCCCCTTGCACCGGCCGAGGCTTTCCCACCCAGTACCTGGAGTGGGTCTATTTGTACTAGTATTTGGGGATGTGCATGGTTAAAAGAGCTTCTGCTGCCAGGGAGGCTATGGTGTGTTTTTTGTTTTTTTTTTGGGGGGGGGGGGGGGGGTTGGGATATAGATGCTGTGCACTGATTGTGCGGATGCTGGGACTGAGGCAAGGGGGAATGTCAATGGCACCCTCATGCCATCTACTTTCTGGTTCTACAGATAAATGGGATGGGGGAGTGGTCCATACCAGCATGCTGATGATACCTGGGGCGAGGGTGGGGGGGGGTTCTCTTTTTCTATACAGTGGCCTACTTACCCACTCATCTGTAGAACGCATCCTGGTAACTCGACATAGAGCCTGCCACACAAGGCCGCATCATTTGAGGCTTACTATGGCCTATGCACATGCTGGTAGGTCAGGCCTACAACTAATCTGCCATATCTAGCTCCATACATTTTGGATGCCTAGAAGAGGTGGCACTTTTCTGCAGCTATTTATAAGGAGTCAGGTTTTGCTGCTAACTGGAGCCGCATTACTTGTCCACTACTCAGACTAAGGATTATGCAGTTTGTCTACTTGCTGCCTTCAACAGCCTGGCTCCCACCTCTTTGCTAAGAGGTATGTACTGATTAACAACCCAGGGCAGTGCAGTCTGGTCCCAAGCAACAGCAGGCTATCTCGATCCTCCACACCTCCATGACTCCTCCTCAGGTGTCACACAGCAACTGACATGGTGTTCCAGCAGTCTGCAAGTAGTTAGTAGTTGACATCTTTGTTAAAGTATCCAGGCGTACAATTTGATGGATTAGAAAGTATGCTTTGGACACACGGGGATTTTTTGCATCGCAGGGTAATAGCTAATAGCCTTATCTACATGGAATTTACATGTGATGAGCGCTATTGGCTATACACGAGTTTGGATGCACATTTTGGACATGCTGATCCCCTTATTGCATCGGGGTTATGGATGCACATCCAAAATGCACATCCAAGCACATGTTAACCTGTGCATTAGGCTCAATGCATGATATTGCATCAGCCTGTTAGTGTAAACCTGCAAATACATAGTTACAAATGGCAACATGACATATACAGTTTTAGGATCTTATCCTTTTACACAATGATTACAACAAAGAACAAGGCGGAAGTGGCAACCCAGTAGCTACAGTACAGCTCTAATGTTAGAACTGATAGCAGCACAACTATGTAATGACAAGAAAAGGCCCAGATAGTCCATGTTGAAAGAGTACATTCAGGGGGAACCGTTTAAGGGCCACAGCAACAGAGTTCAAGAAGAAGTCCCAGACAGTCCATGTTGAAAGTGTGCACTCAGGGGGGCACCGCCTAAGGGCCACTGCAGCAGAGTTAAAGTAGCAGGTAGCAGGACCAGGACTGGAGAGCACAGCATGGAGGCAGCAGGACCAGGAGATGTCTCTGCAGTCAGGATGGTCCCAGATGGCTTCTTCCATCTAGCCGGCATAGAAGCTCTGTAGTCAGGACAGGCCAGCTGGCTTCTTCCATCTAGCTGGCACAGGAACTCTGTATAGAGGACCAGCCAGGCCTGTTTCCACAAGTCTTGTAAGCTGTGAATATATGGCACCGCTACTGCAGCCTCAAAGACCTTTTCCTCGGCATGGCTTTCCAGTTGGGGGTGGCATCTATTTGCGGGGCCTACCCCTGGGTCATCTCTCTGGTCGCTGAATGCTGCATGGCGTGGAGTTTTCGGAAGCTGGGGAGGGCGTAGATGCAAGACTCTCAAGGTCGGTATGCTTGGACATTCTTTGCAGGATTTGTGTCAAAACATTATTATTGATTGATATAGACACAGTGGTTAGGGCTTGCATGTGGGCTGCTGTCTGATTGCGCAGAGCCTGGGTGTGAGTGTTGAGACTTTTCCTCAAGTGCACTAGCTCTGCCCATATGTGGTGGAGGTGAACACCATGCCTCCTTTCCAGGCGGTTCAGCTGCTCATGCATAGAGTGCTCCGTTGCTGCTGGTGCTGCGCTCGGTGTGATTGGAACTGTTATTTTGGCCTCCAAATGCGGCATGATAGGGCTGGTGGGCAGGCCTGGATTTGTGAATAGGCACACTAGGGGGGGGGGGGCCGCAGCAGGCTAGCTGAAGATTTGCTACCTTCCACTATATAACTATATAATTCTGAGATACACTTTTCACAACGAGAGGTTGATGAAAAAGCAGGAATGGCAACTTTGGAAGCTATAATTTCTAGTGAGATAGAAGAATGGGCTATTTAAACCATAAGCTTATGGCAGGGGGGTAGAGTCCTCCATCTCTTGATGATGTTCACCTACGGTTGGCCGAGTTGGTTACTCTGTATGTTGAGGGTTTTTTGGCAGGACGGATCAAGGATGGGGGGAGGGATTGGGAAATAAAGGAGAGGCAGTTTGGTCTCAATGTGGTTGTGTTGTTCAAGTTTGGTTGCCAATACATGGTAATCGGAGATTATCCCATTGTTTTCTCTATAATTTCTATTTTGAGTGCTGTGGTTCAGGATAGGAGACCATGGTGCTAAAACTATGGTACTATTATTGGAATAAAATATTTAGGATTAATTGGTAGCCTACGTCTAAGGCAAAATGGTGTATTATGTGGAATGTTTCGGGGATTGGATCAGTAATTAAAAGATATAAGATCTAATAAGTGCTACAAAAAGATAATGCCCATTGCTTTGCTACAAAGGAAACCAAATTAAACTCTGGGAACATGAGAAACTTAAATGTCAATGGATATTTCATGCTTCGTCATGTGCTTGGAGGGTGGGTGTGGCTCTCCTGATAGGTAAATCTATTTCCTTTTTGACCTCTAAAATTGTGCGAGACTCTCAAGGTCGGTATGTTTTGGTAGAAGGCATTCTTTTTGGGAAACCCATTATACTCGGTAATGTTTACACTCCTAATATATACTCTCATTCTTTTTTTTTTTTTTGCTAAGTTGGTAAATTTACTGCTTGATTATTCTCAGAACTTTTTGCTGGAGGGAAGGGACTTCAATCTAAATGTGATCCGCTGTGATCGTATGGAATACAAATTGGATATGTAAAATAAATAAATAAATAATCCATGAACTTGAACTTGAGAAGACCCCTGTTCAGTCAGGGCGGGGAACAATGGTAAATAAGGATATCCCTTTTTATGTTGGAATTTGGATCTGGTCGATAGGTGGAGATCTCTGCACCCAATGGAGAAGACATTCTATCATATTTCTAAAGCCCATGATTATCAGTCTCACTTGGACTATTTGTTTGTCAATTGTATACATTTTTCAAAGATTAGTTCTGTAGAACTGTTGTGATTTCTGATCATGCTATGGTGTGGCATGATATTCAAAGATCTGCTCTTGCTTCTCAGGGTGTCAGATGGGGTTTCCTGCACACTCATACCTTGATCCAAATTTTAAGGCATTTCCCCTGAGAAAATGGGAAGATTATGTGGATTTGGATAAGTTGCATAGGACCATACAATACTTTTTAGGCAGCTGCCAAGAGCGTGCTGTGAGGGGATATCATTGCTTATGTAAACTGGAAGAATAGAGAGATTGCCTGGGAGATTTTGAAATTGGAGGAACAACTGAGGGGTGATAGAAAACGGCTGGCCATTCTTTCAAATGTCTACTAAAATTGCCTTTTTAGCAGCTACTTCACCAACGTGCCAAGAAAAGCCTTCTTTATTACAAATATAAGTTCTTTCATTTTGGTAATAAACTAGGCAAAATGCTGGCTAATCTAAGTAGATCTTGGTCTGGGATTAAGTACATTGATTCCATGAGGCATAATGCAGGTCAGGGTGCTCAATTCTAATGTGAATCTCTGTACGATTTTTCACAAATATTGTTTATCTCTGCAAACTGCTGGATATTAGGTCTTATTTGAAAGATGTCACACTACCTCAAATTTTGGAAGTGCAATTACAGAAATTGAACACACTATTTACCCTAGCTGAAATTCAGTGAGGTATATCATTAGCTAAACTGTCCAAGGCCCCAAGGCCCAATGGGATGAAGGCAGAGTATTATACGGTTTTAGGGGATAATATTTATCTTCTCTGGCTGAAATGTTTGAGACCTTTGTGCAGTCTCAAGGTCTCCAGGGTCATAAGAATAAGGCCATTATTGTGTTTTTTTTCCAAAGCCAGGTAGAGACCCAATGATCCCAGAGACTTATAGAACAATTTCCCTGCTGAGCTTTTATATTAAACTTTTGGCTACAATAACGGTGGATAGGTTAGTGGCAATTCTCCCTGAACTAATCACTGCTGAGCAGGTAGGGGTTTGTCCGGCAGAGGTATGCAGTAGTTAATGTCTGAAAGATGCTGGGGACTGTTATGACCATCGGTTGCAGATGGCTGCGACCAATTCAACTCACGTCTTGTGCTGCCCTGCTCTCCTCGTCTACTCACGGCTGGGGCTAGCCACTGCCGCCGCATACCACTGGGCTCCTCGTGCTGGCCAGGACGCCGCCGCCACCCACGCCGACTCCGGGCCTTCCTAGGTGTGCACACGCACCATCGGGCCTCCCTTTAAGGCCCAATGGCGGGAACCTCAGGGGCGTTCCCGACTGATAACATCACTAGGTTGGGATTCTTAAGCAACGCCTTCGCCCCTTGCAAGCTGACTTAGCAATGAGTTCCTTCACTACTGGTGCTGCTCCTGTCTCCTCAGACCGTGGTTCCTGTTTCGGACCTCCCTGCGACTCTGGACTCTGGCTCGGGTACCCGCTCCTCGGGGACCTGCTCGCGCCCCAGTTGGAGACCTCGTCTCCAGGCTCCCCCCACTCCTCGGGCTAGCCCTGCGCCTTCCAGAGGTCCTGCCTGCCAGCTTCCCTGCTCCTCGGGGTTGTCCCTCGAACTGCCTTACTGCTTTGGGGACTCGACTCGACACTTCCTTGCTCCTGGGGGCAGTGCCTACACCAGTGACTGTACCTGCATTTCCCCGCTCCTTGGGGCAGTGCCTACATTCTACTGATAACATTCTGCACCTCCCCGCTCCTCGGGGCAGTGCCTCCATTTCTCTATCAGAGATTCCTTTGTGTGCAGCCCCACTCCTCGGGGTTGCGGACGTCACTACTTCGGAGATTTGATTCAGGATTCCCCTCTCCACAGGACAGCCTACGGCATCGCACTAGAGCCTCTTTCACTTCGCAGCCCCGCCTCTCAGGACAGTCTCTGCTGCATCCCTCCAGAAGTTCCTGTCACCTGCTCCTCACTCCTCGGGGCCTGCCTAGCGCTTCCCTGTTGGAGGTTCCTGCTCTGGTACTTGCATCTCCAGTTCTGCCTGAATACTGTGGGGTTCCCCTCCGAACTGTGTCTCTACCCCGCTCCTCAGGATCCCCCACAGTACTCTGTCTACAAGCTCCTGCGATCATGTGGCTGTGACACAGGTCGCTCTATTCCTCTACCACTACTACTATCTCCTGCTGCAGCTGATCTCACCTCCCAACGGTGAGGAACTGTGGGGTTCCTCCCCACAGGTGGTATCAACCTTCACCTTGGGCCAAGGGTCCACGAAACCTTCACATCCTAACAGGGACTATGGAATTTTGTGTTTCTCATAAATTGCAGTCCCTTGTTATAAGCTTTGAAGCAGAAAAGGCATTTGATTGGGTGGACTAGGTCTTCCTCTTCAACATTTTGGGTTCTCTGAATCATCCTTCCTTAGTATCTGTTTAGTTAATGATGTATTTTCTAAGAATATCTTGTTACAACAGAGTACCAGGCAAGGTTATCTTCTTTTGCCACTTTTGGAACCCTTCTTGTGTCATGTTAAACTGAATCCTCAGATTTCAGGGAACTCTTTGATTGGGACATAATTTAAGTTAGCAGCTTTCACACACAATATTTTGGTTCATATCACCAATCCAGCACATTCTCTTCAGATGTTAGAAGAATTCTTCGAGTATGGTAGGGTCACCAGACTAACAATTAATAGGAATGTCTGAGCTATGTCACTATCTAATTAGATCAAAGTGGATTTCCTTTAAAGTAAATTGGGGAGCCTCAAGTATTTAGATATCAATTTTACCAGTGGATTTTAGCTACTTTGCAAAGGAGCAATGTATCTCATTTACTTGCTTCGTCGATGAACTGGGCTAAATTCCCTATTTCGTTAATGGGACGGGCCTACCTATTTCGTATGGTGACATTTCCTAAGTGGCTGTATGCATTTCAGATGCTACCTATATTTCTTTTGAGGCCATTATCAGAGACTTGTTATGGTCAGGTAAGAGAGCTCACATCCAGCATGCCTGACCGCGACAATGTTCCAGTCAGTCTGACTTATCTTTGGCAGACTCATTTGTCTCAATCTTCCCTATCCATATAGGAGTTATGGCTTGTTTAAACCCATTCTGAGAAAATGGAAGTGGCTCAGTGGTAAACTGGGTTTGAGCAATGGGGAGGTCCATATTCAAAAGCAGTTATCCGGCTAAATGAAGATTTGGACAATTATCCGGCCAAATTTTAACCAGCTAATAAAATAGCCAGCTAAGTTAGGGGCATTCCAAGATCATAACTAGGAGGAGTTGAGTTAGCCAGCTAAGTCTAGTCGGGCCATAGAGATGGATAAAGTTAGCCAGCTATATTCAATAGTGCAACTGTACCACTGAATATACCTGCAAAGTTTGCCAGGTAAGTTTATTCAGCTAACTTTGCTATCCGGACAGGGACTGAATATGGACCTCTGGTTTTCTACCTGGCTGTCACGGTTCTACCGGTCCCGTCCCTGAAAGAGCCTTCCTGGCCACTTGCAGATTCAATTAGAAGTTCTCTATAATGTCATACAGTTCAAAAGTCTGGCCCCATGGGCCTAACTGCCACCTCCCACAGAATTTCTAGGGATATTTTCCTTGTCCCTTAGATACAACCACCCGCTGGCAGTCTCTCAAATAATATCTTTAAGTAGGCACATCCGGATAGTCAAACAGTTTGTATCTCCCAGCTCACCTTCCTGTCCCGGCCCACTTTCCTGGAAGACACGCCAGCCATCCGTCTTCCATCTACACAGGTGCACCAAAGTTCCAGTCTTGCAGAGCAAAAGGTAGCATGGTCCTTCTCCTTCAGTCCCCGGCAGGAGACTGAGACTGCTCTACTAGGGAGTCCTTTTTATCCTGTGGAAACTCCTCCTCCACTCGTAGGCGATTGGCTTTGGAAAGGCTCCTCCTCAATTTGGCCCTCCCCTTGAAGCCAAGGATTGGTTTCCAGAGCTCCACCCTTAACCTCCCACACCTGTGGTTCCTCTGCCCTTGTAACATCCGGGGGAAGGAACCAGGGGATATCTCTAGCTTGGTGTTGCCTTGTTTTCCTTCCCCCCTTCTCTTGAATCTTTGGTTCCGGGGTTTTTAACTGGCCTCTCAGGCTTGGGACATAGACCCCATCACACTGTCACTGAAGAACAATAAAGAGTTTTACCTGGTATGTATAGCGGAGTATTTAAGATTTGGAATTCATTCAGTTTTCCAGTTACTTGACAAAGATAAATCTATGTTAAACTTCTTGGCATCCAAAGGCAAGTATAACATTGACCTTAAGCATTTTTATGCATATCTTCAGGCACGTCATTATATCCAGTCATTGAACAGTAATGCTTTATGGCAACACGTACCTGGAACTGTTGGGAGGTTAGTAGATGTGACGGGAAGAGAAACACATATTGTTTCAATTTCTTATAAGGCTTTACTGCAATTGGACAAGTCATGTCAAGTTACACATATTATTGATAAATGGTCGCATGAATTAGAATACATTTCACCTCTGAGCAATATCAATCTTGTTTTAAAAGAATTAAACAGGTATGCAAATTTAAGAGAATTATAGAACAAATTCTTAATGAGATTTCATTTTTCACAAAGACGAGCATTTTGGTTGAAGTTATAATCCTCAGATCGTAAAGTGTGGTCAGGATTGGTTCCTTGGGTCATATGTCCTGGGACATTGGTACAGCTCTTTGGGGAAAATATTTGGGTTCTATTTTGAACTTTTTCTTACCATTACAGCCAGAGGCCATTCTTTTTGAGGATTTCTTTCATTTGGACGTGGGCAATAAACACCAGGCATTGTGGCTTCAAAAGGCTTGGCTGGTTGCAAAAGCTTTGCTCCTGCAACATTGGAGGTTGGTGGATGCTCCGTCTTTGATGAAATGGAGAAATGCTCTACATTAGCTGATGGTCCTGGAAAAATAGGTTTGCAAGGGTGGCGACTTTCAGTCGAAGAGTTCCTTCTGAATACTTGGTCACTGTATTTCCAATCCTTGTGTTTGGCTATGTGAAACCTTGGATGTCTCTGTCTGGCTATAGGTTATGCTTTAAGTGAAGACCAGGCTTGGGGGGGGGGGGGGGAGTAGACCAGGTTTGGTCAAATATTGATTGTTGTTTATTATATATTGCTTATTGTGGAAATATTAATAAAAATATATATATTTTTAAAACAACTTTTTATTGACTTTGTACAATATACAACCATCAACATCTCAACAAAGTTTCCAATGTTTTCTGTATTTTACTCTACCCTGCCCCTTCCCACCCCTCCCCAATTCCTTCCATACATTGTAAAACAAGACAATGGAAGTAACAGGAAAAAGAAAAGAAAGAAAAAAAAACCAGGATGAATGATTTGAACACATTAAACAAGTAAGGCAAGTAAATGCTGGTTGGGTTCCTCATATATAATCCAACAGTGAACATGTAGTTAAGAAATCTGCAGACAGCTTTACATCCTTCTCACATCAGAATCTAAAGACAATTTAAAAAAAAGGTTTTGGCTGTGTTTTCTATATTCCATAATCATCAAATCCAACAATTGGGAGCACCCCATCTCAAGATCAGGAGGGGGCGAATCTAACCATTTTAGAAGGATCCTTCTCAATTCCTTTCAATGGGAGACAGGATGAACAATGCAAAACCACCATCTAAAGAAATTGGTTCTTTATGCCAACCAGTCAGACAATTGGTAACGTATGAACATTCCCACAGACAGTGGACTAGAGTGGCAGCTGCCTTAGAGCACTTTCTACATTGGTCTGAGTCAGTTATGCTCATGCATGTCGCTCGTACTGGGGAAATGATTATTCTATGCAGAATGCGAAACTGTAATTTTGGTAATAACACATTTTCTGTAGAATTATAAATGAAGGCCCCATATGTCCTCCATCCAAGTCTATTTTTAAATCATTTTTCCAGACAGCTGCCAATGTGTCTAGCAGAGTATGATCATCTAAATTATGTATTTGTATAACATAGATAGAGAACATCTATGTTTGTAACACATCCGCACATAAGCATTAAAAGCAGGGGAGACCAAAGGCAGTTTCCTCTTTCTTAGTTTAGATGTAATATAACTGTGAATTTGCAAATAAAAAAGTAGTCACATGCCTTGAAGCTCATGGTCTGTTGAATATGTGCAAAATCAGGTATCTGTAATGTCTCTTTATTCAAAAACCTACCTAAGGGCCTCATTTTCTAAAGTATTGCAGGCCTGCGATACTTTAGAAAATTGCGCTAATGGGGGGTGGGGGGTCAACACGGTGGGGGCGGTCCTGCGCTAGCCGGGGGCGATCGCACCGCCTCGGTGCGATCGCTGCCGGTTTCGCACCCAATAGCGCCACCGTGAAAGGTGGTGCTATTGGGCACGAAATAGGATGCGAAAAGGCCCTTACCTTTTCGCTGTCCGCGTCGTCATCGCAGAGTCGGCCCCGGTGACGCCCCGACTCCTCCTCTTCCGGGGCCGACTCCGCCCCTATGTAGGTAGCGCAGGCGTGCACTATCTTCACAAGCTATCGCAGGCTTGCGCTGTTAGCGCAAGCCTGCGATAGCCTTGGAAAATAAGGCCCTAAGACAGCTGCAGAATCTGCGATCCCCAGTCATGAGAAGTAGCACCCCCATACCCAGAGAAAAACCAAGATTACCAACCAAGGGTAGATGAAGAGAAAAACTAGTAGATAAACTCAATCTGTCCCGAAGCCTCCTCCAAGTATCCCACATAGTGTGTAAAAGACCCCATCCCGACAATCCATGTGGAATCTCCTCTCTTTGTGCATGTTGCAAAAAACTTGAAATCAAGAGGAGTATAACATCCCTGTTCGATAAAAAAAATCTATATAATCGCTATTGCCCAGCAGCCAATCACCCAAACTCTCATATTGCTAGCTAAATTATAAAAGCAAAAATTATGAAATCCCAGACTCCCTTCCCCTCTAGGCAATCTCAGTTTTGATAAAGATAATCTAGCCTTTTCCCCATGCCATAAAAATGTACTGCACATGGTATCTAATGTCTTAAAATCAACCCTAGACCATTGAAAGGGGAGCATTTTCATGAGATAAAGTACTTTAGGCAATAATACCATCTTAATGAGTGACACTCAACCTTGCAGGGAGAGCAGGAAACCCATCCAACTATTAATAGATTTCTGAAATTGCTTAAGCAATGGAGGAGTATTAGAAGACTATCATGTTTTGGGATCTCTATGCATTTGGATACCTAGATATCTGAGGGTACTCATTCTCCACTGAAAGGGAAAATCAAGCCAACCCAATGCCAAAGTGTTCAGAATAGCTATAGCCTTGGTTTTGTCTAAATTAAGCTTAAAACTCGATATTAATCCATAATGTTCAATGTTCCATCTCTGCAAGACCTTGGGAAGAGACGTAAGGGCCTGTGAAAGTAATAATAAAATATCATCAGCAAATAAAAGAGTTTTTACCACACCTCTACCCATCAGAATACCATGATTCCCTGCATGAGAATTCATCAAATAAACTAAGGATTCCAGGGATAAAATAAAGAGCAGGGGAGACAACGGGCATCCTTGTCTAGTTCCCCTTGTAAGAGGAAAACTAGCTGAGAGATGTCCATTGGTTGATTCTAGCTGCTGAAACCATACTTGTTATGCCTGTCGGTCGCAGACCTCCTACGCTGCCTTCCTGCCCTCCCCGGGGCTGCTCGCTGCTAGGGCTTGTCTGCAACGCCATGTTCCGTGGGACCCTCCTCGGCGGCATGGACGCCGCAGCTCCCTGCTCCAGCGCTGGGCCCTCCTAGGAGTGCGCACACCTCACAGGCCCCGCCTATGAAACCTCTTCAGCGGGAACCTCAGGGCGTCCCACTGTGATGATGTCATCGGCCTTCCTCTTTTAAGCGCCACCGTTGACTCAACGTATTGACTTGGCAACAAGTTCCATCCTTGGACTCAGCTGCTGCGAACTCTCCAGTCCTCGTCTGCTGTCTTCCACGGACCCTGTCTGGCACCCGCTCCTCGGGGATCAGTGTGTGTTACCAGGGGACTTATTCCCCTGGCCTACCCCACTTCTCAGGCTGGCCCACGCCTCTTGGGCTCCATTCCGTTTAACTCCAGCTTCAGAGTCTCCTCTGGATTCGCAGTTCTGTGAGTTCCTCATCGGGCCTCCTTGCTCCTCGGGACTGTGCCCGCATCTACGCTATAGACTGGCAGCACCTGCCCACTCCTCGGGCTGCGCTTACCCTTTACTCAACATACTCCTGCCCCGCTCCTTGGGGTTGGATCCCTGTCTGTACCAGCTCGTCTCCTGTCTCGATCCTCTGGTCAGCTCCAGCTTTATCTCTGGCTACACCTCTGCTCTCCGGGGTTCCGCCATACTCAGCTGCCTGGGCCAGAACCGGACTGCCTCACCCTGTGGATGGTCTGCGCTCCTGGTCTCTTCCACTATGCTGCAGCTGCGCTCCCTTGGGGCCGACCTTTCGGAACCTCCTCCTGCATTCCACCCTATGGGGGGTAGCTACGGGACCTTGGTTCTTTCCATCACTGGCCAAGAACTTCCAGCTGTGCCGATACCCTGCCTCCCGACGGCACGGACCTGTGGGTCTCCTCCCCACAAGCAGTAACAACTCGCGCCTCGAGCCAAGGGTCCACCAACCCACAGATCATAATACTTGGGTAACAATGCCCTCAAATATCCCCAGGAGACTCGATCAAATGCCTTTTCGGCATCACAATTGACCAAGAGGGGGTCTCGTACTTTCAACTGATGACATCTTCAATGCTGAGTATACTTTGCAAATATTCCTAGAGGATCTCCTTCCCCATACAAACCCCACTTGTTCTTTGGTTATCAAAGAGGGAATAACATATTTCAATCTATTAGCTAATGTCTTAGCATACAACTTGATATCAATATTCAAAAGAGAAATAGGGCGATAACTGGCCAGATAGCAAGGATCTTTTCCCCGCTTATGAATCATTGTAATAATTGCCTTTCCCATTGTGGAAGGTAAAGGAAAACAAATGGGCAAATAATTAAATAATGCACATAGATCATTTGCTATAGGATCTGCTAAATCTTTTAAAAAGCTTGCATCTAAACCATCCAGACCTGGGGCCTTAAAATCGGATAACTCAGCTACAGTTACAATTTGTAAACCGTTGTGATGGCTCTTCTTAATGACGGTATAGAAAATTTGATAAATAAATAAATACAGCCCTGCGAACTTCAGACACAGAGATAGGTTCATTCAACTTTTTAGCTGTCTGTATAGATATGTTCGGTAACTGAATGTCTTTTAAAAACTCCTTGCAGAGGAGTCACGTGATGTGGTGAACGGGATCGGACGCATCTGATCTCGCTCCGGACGCCAGGCTCCCCTCCGCCTCCATCCACTGGCAACAATCCTCTGCGGTACCCCTTTTCTGCTCAAGACGGACTTAGCCTATGTCGATTACCTCGTTTATGTCCAAAACGCCGTCCCCCATGCCTCCTAAGCTGGCAAAACGTGATAAAGAAAAAGGCAAGGGGCCGGATCCCAAGATGGCGCCCGGAACGGCTGTGCCGATGCAGGAGAGCGAAGCACAGGTAACTGTGCCGCTTTCGCTTACGGTGACTGAAATTAAAGAAGCAGTCTTAGCGGCTTTGGACTGCAAATTGACGGGCATTTCAGACCAGATTGGGGCCCTGAGAGAGGTGATCACGGATTATGCGCCACGACTCAATCAAATCGAGGACCGCACGTCCTCCTTGGAAGACGAAGTCACGGGCCTGCGTGGGCAGGTGGCTACTTTTGATAAAATGCTACAAGAGCAGATTGCTAAGACTGATGACCTTGAGAATAGGGCCCGCAGGTCCAATATTCGATGCCTAGGAATACCGGAAAGCGTAGAGGAACACCTGCTTAGGCCTTCTCTTATAAAATGGCTGCCAGAGGCTTTGGGCCTGCCGGAATTGGAGGGCTGTCTAGAAATCGAGCGGGCCCATCGGATGGGAGCCAAGGGTCAAGACCAGTCACGGCCGCGAGTGGTCATTATGAAAATACTCAATTTCCATCACAAGCAACTACTGATGCAAGCAGCTAGGAAATGTGGTACTGTGCAATTCCAGGGAGCAAACGTTCGGCTTGCACCGGACTACTCGGCGAGAGTGGCTGCAATGAGGAGAGCCTTTGCCCCTGTTTGCGGAAAGTTAATTGACAAGAACTTACGGTTTATCATGCAGTTTCCAGCTAAGCTTCGCGTTAATTATGAAGGCAAATGGCAATCGTATGAAACAGTGGCAGAGGCTACGAAGTTCTTGGACTCCCTGAATTCTAGCCCTTAAGTATTAATACCGCATGGAAGGCTATATAGTTAAAATGGAGGGGGAGGGGGAGCTCTGGAAGGTCCGAGCACTCATGATTGACTCCACTACCAGGCTTATGTGTCTGGACGGGTTACTAGTTGTTGGGGTTATGGGATCGGGGATGGGGGTGGGGGGGAGGGCACTGGTGTTATTGGGATTATGTATGCTTTTGAATTTTCATTTTCCTTTCTTACTGATATTTCTCTGTGTGATGAACACCTTTGTTGGCTGGACACAGCTCTTTACTAGGGAGGGTGAGTTAGGCTGGGAGCTTGCTCTTCCGTTTTTTATTCATCCTGTGTTATGGCTCACACCATACCTTGGCCGTTATGGGTAGTAAATGCAGGATAATTTCATGGAATGTTAATGGGTTGGGTACCCCTATTAAAAGAAAGAAAGTTTTCCAACATTTAAAGCGTTTAAAGGTGGGTATCGCCTGCTTACAAGAAACACACTTAACTGCCCTTGAAAGTAAGAAACTTTGCAGGGACTGGGTTGCTGCTTGCTATTTCTCGGAAGCTAAGGGGAAGAAGGGAGGCGTCGCGGTACTTATCAATAAGAATATCCCCTTTACACTTATCCAGGAAATTAAGGATCCGGAGGGACGGTTTTTAATAGTTATAGGAACTCTAGCAGGGAACACGGTAACTATTGGCACTATATATGCTCCCAATACTCCGGACCCAGCCTTTGTTACTAAGGTAACTAATATCTTACTAACTAGCTCTCAGGGCGAACTCCTTTTGGTGGGAGACTTTAATAGTGTTTTTCAGGCTGGCGTGGATAAATCTTACATTCCAAAAAGCTTCAAGGACTCCGCGGACTCTGGGGTTCGCCAATTCTGTAAACGTCTGGGGCTGTTAGATGTTTGGCGCCTCTTAAATCCAGAAAATAAAGTTTATACACATATCTCTAGGGCGCACTATACCTTGTCAAGAATAGACTACATTTTACTGTCCAAACCCTTGTTGGACAAGGTGGACACAGCAGATATTGAATCTATTGTGATAGCTGATCATGCCCCAGTGTGGGTGGACCTCTGGCTAGCTGCTCCCCGGACAGGACAGAGGACGTGGCGCTTCCCTGGATCTTTACATGCAGATAAGGATTTTCAGTTGTATCTCCGGACAAAGTGGGATGAGTATGCTCAGAATAATGAGCAGCATGTAGTAGACCCCACTCTATACTGGGAAACGAGCAAGGTAGTGTTAAGAGGGGAGGTTATAGCCTATTCTATTGCGCAGAGGAAAAAATTAAACGCACTCATTTTGCAGCTTGATTCCCAGCTCCACACAGCCCAGAGAGTGTTAGCTAACTCTCCGTCCCAGGTGCATAAAGATGCCTATAACGCTTGCCTCACTGCCTTAAATTCCCACCTTCATCTTCGGGCGCAAAAGTCACTTAAAGCCTCTGAAAATTTTTTCTTTCAATATGGGAATAAATCTAGTAAATTACTAGCACGGATGGTAGCCATAAAACGCCGTAAAACCTTTATTGGGGGCCTAAAAACCCACCTTGGCCATCATGTTACCTCTACTAAAGAGATCTGTACAGTTTTGCGTGATTTTTATGAAAGACTTTACAGTGAGGACAGAGCAGGGGGTTCGGCAGAAGAAGAGGCATTCTTTCAAGATATAAGATTGCCTCAGGTCCCAGAGGACAAGAGGGATTTTCTTTGCAGACCTATTACTGAAGGGGAGATACGGGGTGTTATTAAAACAGGTAAAAACCATAAGTCCCCAGGTCCGGATGGGTTTACCTTAGAATATTATAAAATTCTGAGTGCTTCGTTGGCGGGGCCTTTAGCAGCCTTTTTCAACCATGCTTGTGATATTAACCAATTTCCCCCTTCGTTTAACAAAGCATTTATTACTGTTTTGCCCAAACCAGGGAAGGATTCCACTTTAGCCTCCTCTTACCGCCCCATATCTTTGTTAAATTGCGACTTAAAATTATATGCAAGGATTTTGGCACAAAGAATGAATTCTGTCTTGCCCTCTATTATTTCACAGTACCAGGCAGGGTTTGTAGGGGGCCGAAATGCAGGGGCCCATGTTATTCGCCTACTCTCTGCCATAGAAACATCGCATTCCCTTGGTCTTGAATCCATGGCGGTAGGGTTTGACTCAGAAAAAGCCTTTGATAGAGTTTCCTGGGATTATATGTTTTCTGTCCTGCGGCGTTTTGGGTTTCCCAATAAGATTATACAGGCCATTTCTATTCTATATCATCAACCAATGTCTCATATTGTAGCTAATGACACTATATCGGAAGCCTTCGGTATTGCACGTGGGGTACGGCAGGGATGCCCGCTATCCCCGATTCTATATATTCTTACCCTTGACCCCCTGTTAAGGAAATTGGCTGAATCCTCTATTATTCAGGGTCTCCATTACAAGAATGGGAATTTCAAAGTAGCGGCCTTTGCTGACGATATGTTGGTTTTTCTTTGTAACCCTGCTGCCTCCTTACCACATGTCCTCCATTTACAGGCTGTGTTTGGGACATTTTCCGGGTTAAAAATCAACGTGGAAAAATCAGAGGCTTTGGATATACTGGGGACTTTGCACTCGACGTGGCCGGGTACCTTCCCCTTGAGGTGGGTGGGCACCTCTCTAAAGTATCTGGGTATCCACATCCCTGCCTTACCTAGTAAGCTTTATGGGTTAAATGTCACCCCTCTGAAGCAGAAATTGCTTACCCATCTCGCGGCGTGGAGGGACTTACCCTTGTCACTATCTGGAAAAATTTTGCTATTAAAGATGATGGAAATCTCAAAATGGTTGTATCTTTTTCATATGTTGCCGCTATGGCTTAGGAAACAGGATGTGCGAGATGTTAACAAAGGACTTCAGCAATATCTATGGAATGGTAAAAAGGCCCGCATTCCCTTAAAGACTCTAATGCAACCCAAAGGACAGGGAGGCCTCAATTGCCCGGATTTGGAGCGCTATAATCAAGCATGTTTATTACGGCATGTAAGGGACTGGATCTGTGGCACGGCTTTTTATTCTCCAATGGACCACTACACAGCTTGGCTCTCTCCACACGCTCCTGGGGCTACTCTACACCTATCGGACTCCTCCCTTCCAAAATTAATAACTACCAGTGTGGTGGTACGGCCCCTGCGTCAAGTGTGGAGGCGGCTGTGTCGGCAATTTAAACTTACTCCGGGAGTGACCACTTGCTTACCCATTCGTGGCTGTCAAACATTCCAGCCCGGAATGTCGCAAATGATCTTCAAGTTGTGGTCAATTAAAGGTTTACAGTGTATGTACCAACTCCTGGAGTCGGAAGCAGATCGCTATCGGCTGTGCAGTTTTCAAGACCTCATGGACCGTTTTTCTGTCCCTCATTCTGATCTGTATGGATACTTACAACTTCGGCATTTTATGTTGGAGGAGCAAAAGGCAAATCCGACCTTTTTTCAGGGCCACAAGGTCCGTGATTTTTTGATTGGTGAGGACGGGAAAAGAATGTCTGCCTCCCAATATTACTCGGCACTGGCGATACTGACTTTAGCACCAACCTTGGAGAGCGTTACTGCAAAATGGAATAAGGTTTTGCCACAGGCTGTCTCCTCGCGGGACCTTCAGGCTTGCTTTACACATATCTCTCGAACTGTGGTGAATGTCACGCTACGGGACCAGACGTACAAGTTTCTACACCAAGCTTTCTACTCTCAATGTCATGCTTATTATATGGGACTTACGTCAGATATACACTGTACTCGATGTGCCGCCTCACACCCTGATTTCTATCATTGTTTTTGGTCATGCCCAACTTTACAGGTTTTCTGGGGGTATTTGCAGTCTTTAGTTCATTCAATGTGGCAACTTGATCTTCCTCTAGACCCTCGACTTTGGCTCCTTGGCATGAGGGAGCTGGCGGACACCGAACTTACTGGCCTCCAACAGGGCTTATTCCAAAAGATTATTCTTATTGCGCGGGCAGCGGTTTTGGCGCAATGGACTCAGCACACGCCTGTTTACATTCCAGTCTGGAAAACTAAATTTCACAACCTCATGCATATGGAACTCTTAACTGCCAAACACAGTTCTAGTGAGAAATACCAAAAAATCCAATTATTATGGAAGGACTATGTGAAACTTCTGCCAGTGGAGGAATCTGGAGTCATATCATGATGTGTATTATTACTTTTGTATTCTGTCCCCTGTTTTTGACTTCTACACGTTACACTAACTATATTAGTTAAGTATATGGCTCTTCGTAACCTCTGCTGATAATGTTCTGTTTCTTAGCTTATACACCAGTGCTCTGCCCGGGGGAAAAAGGGGGGGGGGGGAGGCGGGGAGGGTATCTCTGTAGTTTATTATTGTTAAAAAACAACCGGTTTACAGTTTGGTTTCTTTGTGCGATTACCTAACTGGGGTCCTGTGTTTCATAGCTGACTTCCAGATCAGACTCTTGGTTTTGTGTTTCATTGCACTATGGCTCTTCTTGATGTTGTTGTCGCACTCTTAGCACTTTGTGTGTTTTCAGATGCTCTTTTACCTACTGTACTCCAATAAAAATATTTACACAAAAAAAAACTCCTTGCATCGACCCGTCTCTGTGCCATCACCTGTGTAAAGGTTGACATAAAAGTCCCTGAACACCCTGCCAATATCTTTACTCTGTGTCCACAGTTTCCTATCTTTATCATAAGAGGAAATGAAATTGAATGACCTTTGACCACATCAAGATTAGCCAAGAGTTTGCCTGTTTTATTGCCATATAAATGTAATTTATGTTTAAAAAAAAAAAGTGTACGGCTGGCCTTAGTGTTTAAAAGGTCATTCAAAGATTGTTGAACTCTCTTTATTGAGCATCAGCTTCCTGGGAATTAATGAGCAGCCAAGTTCTTTTAAGGTTCTGCATTTCTTTCCCCAATTTCAAAATATCCTGATTCAAAGTCTTTTCTTATGAGCCATATAACCTTTTTATTTCTCCCCAAAGAACTGCTTTTGCCATCTCTCAAAATAACAAAGGATTGGATCTGTGTTCAACATTACATTCTGCATAAATGTTCCATTTTTCTTCTAGGAACTGTGGAAAAATGACTTATCTTGATAAAGAAATAAGGGCATCCTCCAGACATTGGTCCGATTATCTGACGGACTCAGGTCCAGATCACCAACTACTGGGCCATGATCTGAAATCAGTAAATCTTACTCAATTTGGAAAATAAATCTTCTGAAACATCAAATAATCAGTATGTGATGTGTCTGATTAGTATGAGCTCTTGCTTGGTGAGTAAAATCTATGGTTGAGGGATGGATTGCTCGCCAGATATCGACAAGTTTTAGATTGGAGCAAAAAACCTCCACCCCTCTATACTTGCCCAATCCTCCTTTGGAGCAGCTAGGGATTCTATCCAGCAGCAGGTCCACAAGACAATTTAAGTCACCTCCAAAAATAATTGGATATGTCCCTAGAGAGGATATTTTAGATATTAAAGTTACAAAAAAAGAGTGGGTGAAAGAGTTAGGTGTATAAGCAGATACTAAAATTACTTTATGACCTTGAAGTTCCCACAAAACAATTATGAATCTACCTTGGGATCTACAATAGATTAAATCAATTTGAAGGAGGTATTTCTATGAATTATAATTGCAATCCCTCTACTTTTTGTAATGGCCATAGCTGAAAAGACCTGAGCCAGCCAATGCTTCCTCAGCTTCTGATGCTCTTTTTCAGACGGGTTTCCTGCAGCAGGCAAATATTAGTCTTTAGATGTTTCAAATGTCTAAGGGCTTGCTCACGTCTGATGGGTGTGCCTAAGCCCAGTACATTATATGTGGTAATATTAAGCATCTAAATGAACCAAAGTGAAAAGACAAGAAAGTAACCTGGTATTTCCTAAGAGAACCATTCGTCCCATATCAAGCAATAATTCTCAAATTAATATAAAATAACCCCATATGTAAAATTCAATTTGCACCACTATATAAGCACACAAAGACCCCACCAGCATGCAAAGAGAAAAAAAATAAACCCCCAATTCTGCCATATTTCCAATTTTGTGAACACCCAAACCCCATATTCCCTCCCTTTAGTCCCTTCAAGACCCAGTTCTCAACTCCCATCACCAAAATAGCAAGTGACTCAGAAACCTCTGAACAGTGGAATACAATGGCATGTACGTGTGCCGTCCCCACCCATAGAATGTAGCATAATACAGTAATAATAATAAATAAACAAAAGGCACCACTTCTTAAGTGTTTAACGTGGCTCAATTAATTAAAAAAAATCCAAGGGATATACTATTTTATATGTAAGTGAATAACAAAAGTTTTTAAAGATGCCGCATCAGCAAACCTGTCGACATGTTCTACCCTTCAGAGTAGAACCGTCAGGTCTTCTAATCATCTGCGTCTCTTAGTGGCTGTATAGCCTGTAAATATTTGGTGGCTGGATAGCCTGTAAATCAGAAAAGTAACAGAGTAAATATCTTGTGTACTCCGTCCAAAACGGCAATGAAGCTTGTAAACCAAATGTCATGGTTTACAAGTTTAACACAGTTCTGTTGCAGGAAGAACAGCGATGGATCCATCTATTGAACACAGTGCAACCCACTGGTCTCAATTCTGCTTTGGAACTACAAGTTTTCCTGGAATAAACATTGAAGAATCACCTACTGCAGTTTTGTTGACGTGGTCGCCATGCCAACGATGCGTTTATGATGTCATCACGTTGGATTTTCTGCGGGCTATTTAATTTTCACAACCTGGTTGGAGCGGCCTCTGTCCCGCTTTTGAGATGAATCATCGTGAGACCCGGCGTCCGCAAGAAAGAGGTTGGCTCGTCTACAACATTAAAGCTAAGTGATGATTTCTTCTCGTTTTCATGTCTGATTCTGGCACTTTAATGTTTGTTCTTTAGGTAATTTACCCCTGACGAAGCTGCAATCCAGCAGCGAAACACCGGCCATTGTCGGGTTGAAAGACACGGGTTGAAAGATACACTGTACAGTCGGGACAGATGGATTAACCATTTAAATATTGCTACAGGCTATTGAGCCGTGACACATCAATATAAAAAATACAAATTTGTAAGCCTTACAGCTAACTTGACTGAACAGTCGGGACAGACGGAATTGTCACAGGCTTGTAAGCCGTGACATTTGGTTTACAAGCTTCATTGCCGTTTTGGACAGAGTACACAAGATCTTTACTCTGTTACTTTTCTGATTTACAGTCTATCCAGCCGCCAACTATTTACAGGCTATACAGCCGCTAAGAGCCGCAGATGATTAGAAGACCGGACGGTTCTACTCTGAAGGGTAGAACATGTCGACAGACTTGCTGATGCGGCATCTTTAAAAACTTTTGTTATTTGCTTACATATAAAATAGTATAACCCTTGGATTTTTTTAAAATTAATTTAGCCACGTTAAACACTTAAGAAGTGGTGCCTTTTGTTTATTTATTTTGACTCACAGGACCTATCGAGTGCTCTTTTTGCGATTTTGCATAATACAGTAACCCATAAAAATTCAGCAAAGCCTCTGGCACCATAAAATGTACTTAAGAAGATATCTCAACTGTGAACTTATATTGAAGAAGCACAGACTATAGCAGCACAAATAAATCAAATACCGTGAGTCTGCACCACATAATGGATACCAACAACCAAGTCCATAATTGCAATGTCAAAAACAAAAAACAGTAATTTCACCTTGAATCATACCATGAGTCAAAAAGAAAAAGAACCCAAAAAACACGCATGAAAAAGGCACAAAAATAAAAAAACAGTCACAACTAGATCAGACAATATATCTCAAAAATACTATAAGACCATCAGCAGGCAAAGTAAAAAGTTAAAAGTAAAAGGATGACGATCACCTGAAAAGCTCCTTAAAGGGAAAAGCAATTGTCATCTGCGTCATTGCTTACTATCAGCAGTGCAGATACAGGTGAGCAACACGACCATAAGGGCCTACACTTGAGAAAGAAAAAAACAAAAAACTAACCCAGTCACTTCATGCAGAGTCTGAAGATGAACTAGACAAAGCTTCCACATGGCACTTGACATCAGTCGCAGATTCAAATAGCTTCATCTTCCCAGCATTCTAGATCCTCAAGCGAGCTGGGTATTGTAGAGTGAAATGGGTATCTCTTTTGACCAACTCTGAACATACTACATGAAATTCCTTGCATTTGGCGACTACGTTTGCTGATAAATAAGTCTTGAAAAATAAGTAATGGGTGAAATTTAAAAGTCCCGTGCGTGGCAAAGTCAGGAGATACGTGCGTGACTTGGCCTGGTGCGCGCCCAGTGCGGGTATGCACATATCTCCCAGTACGTACATAAACATTTTTCTCACCAAAAGAGGAGGGGCATGGGTGGGCCGTGTCTGTAGCATGAATCCAGCAAGTAAGTATTTACGTGCACAAGCACGCGCCGGGGTCCCCTACCACGTAACTTTACTTCTGCTATGGATGGCGTGTAAGTCATGTAACAAAATAAATATGCTAGTTAGCAAGGTTTTAATGGTCGGGGGTAATAGCGTAAAAGAGAGGCAAATTAGCTAGGGAGTTTAGGAAGTCCTCTCCTTTACTGGGGCGAACTGGGAAAAGGCCTATTGCATCACCAAGCATACCTACTAAAATTCCCCCTTAAATTTTTCTTCAAACTTTTTACCCTCATGTAAAAGATTCCAACATTTGCAGTATGCCTGCAATATCTGAAGCTTATGGACATAATTTAAGAATTTGGCCATGACCACTCGAGGTTGGTTGCATCATTTTGTTTCACTCCCATTCTATGTACTCTTTCAATCACTAGAGGACCAATTGGCTCCGGGAGGTCAAGCTCTCTAGGAAGCCAGTTTTCTAGCAAGTCTGGTAACTTTCGATCTGAAACTGTTTCACTGATTCCTACCAATCTCAGATTATTCCAGCATGACCTATTTTCCAGGTCGTCTATTTTGTCGCTGAAGTCATTCATTTGTTTCTTCAAGGCAATCACTTTTCTCTGTAATGCAAGTGTGTCATCTTCTAATGAGGAAATTCTGCCCTCTGTGGCAGACGTGCGATTCCCTACTTCCAATATCGTGGACTTAAGTTCTTCAATATTGTTGTTGATTTCTGCAAGCCGGCTTCCTAATGCCGCAACCACCGCTTCAGTTATTGACGTCATTTGTTCTTGTAAAGGCCTCATAGTATCACCCGCATTCACCGCCATTTTGTTGATAGTTGACCCACTATTTTCCTTCTCTTTGCGGGCTATGTGAGTTGACCATAACTGAGGCAAAATCACCGTTGTCTTGCTCATAAGGTAAGGTAGGATATTTGTGGAAAAGAAAAAAAAATCTGATGGTAAGTAAAAGGCAAGATAAACAGATTTAAGTAGGTTCGGCACCCAGAGCTCTCTCAGCACATGTCCGTTCGGCTCATCACATCACGTGATATCCCTCTAAAAAGATATAATTAAAAAAAAAAAACCTGAGTCCAGGGAAGAGTCCCGGTTACGATGGATTCACCATTACCTTCTATAAGTGATATGCACTTACACTTGCTCCTAAATTAGCAGATATCTTTGATGAAGTGCTAGTAGGGGTTCCATTGCCAGGATCTATGAGATGCCACACGCAACTATTGTGGTACTCCCTAAGGGGGGAAAAGACCCAATGGTCTGCTCTTTTTATTTTCATTACTTAACGATAATATTAAGATTTTGGCATGTTATAAAATCCAGGGTCAGCGCGCAAGGAGATGCACAATTGTGCACCTTGAGTGTGCCGAGCCACGCTGCCTTCCTCCGTTTCCTCCCAGGCCGCTCTGAAATCGGAGCAGCCTGGAAGGGAACTTCCCTTCCCCTAACCTAACCTTCTCCCCCCCCAGCCCTACTCTAACCCCCCCAAAATGTTTATCTTACCTTTTCGCCTGCCTCTAGGCAGGCGCAAGTTGCGCGCTCCGGCAGCCTGATGGCACGCGATCCTCCAACAGAGCAGCAATGGCCGCGCTGTCGGAGGCCTCTGGCCCCGCCCCCACCCCCGGACCACCCCACCCCTTTTTGCAAGCCCCGGGACTTACATGCATCCCGGGGCTTTACGCGCGTTGCCGGGCCTTTTGAAAATAGGCCCGGCACGCGTAACCCTTTTAAAATCTAATACACCCTGATCAGATAGGTTTTCAAACTTGTAGGCAAGGTGTTGACAAGTTTGACAACGTGAGGACTATTAATCTTGTCCATATTGTTAAAGAGCAACCCATAGATACAATTCTCATGACTCCCGATGTAGAGAAGGTGGTTGACTGTGTAGTGGAACTACCTATTCTACATATTAGCTAGATTTGAGTTTAGGGGGTCATTTTATAACTTGGATTAAGTGTGTGTATTCTCACTCAGAGGCACAAGTTTGGTTCAATGGTCATGTTTTAGAGTCCTTTTCTTTGAAAAGAGACACTAGGCAGGGCTGTCTGCTTTTTTTGCTTCTTTTTGTACTAGCTTTTGAACCTCTAGCAGCTACAATTAGGGCAAATAAAGAAATCAAAGGATTTTGTATAAAGTCAGCAATTGAACATAAACTAGCACTATTTGCAGATGACATCTTATTATATGTTTGTGAACAATGTTCTACGCTGCATGCCATTAGGAGCATGATTGAGAGGTTTGGCACATTTCCAGGTTATAAAATTAATGTATCTAAGATGGAAATTTTAGAGCTGAACATTAGGGAAGAGGTTAGAGATGATTTACTTAAAAATTACCCCTTTAAGTGGTCGCAGGATTTCATTAGGTATTTGGGAATTAATATCTTTAGTGATCTGGATCGTTTATATTCTCTGAATTTTGCACCTCTCTTGAGAAAACTAAAGGAGGACTTAGGAGTATAGTATTCATCTTCTGTCTCTTGGCTGGGTAGAGTTGCCTCTATTAAAATGAATATATTGCTGAGGGTACTATTTTCTTTTGGAAATGCTCCCCATTAAAATTCCAGATACTTTCTTCTCTGCCTTGAGTGTAATGATATTTAAATTTATATGGCAAGGGAAGAAGCAGAGAATATCTCGGAAAGTGTTATTGGTGCCCACAGGCTCAGGGGGTCTGGGTCTCCCAGATTATAGGCTATATCAAAAAGCGATACATTTGAAAAGCATAATTGTTTGGCATATTTGCTCAGAAGGAAATCCTTGGGCCAAACTGGAGAAAGACCGAGTTGTTGATCGGAGGTGGCAATTATCTCCTTGGGTATTATTTAAGGGCTTCATTCACAGTAGATGGAAGCACCCGTTTATCGGCCCTATTTTGGATACTTGGACTAAGGTGCTTGTTAATCAGATTTCATCAATTCTTTCACCAATGTCTCCTCTCTGGGATAATCCAGATTTTCCACAGCAATTCAGCACACAAATCTTTTTCAGGTAAAGGAAAATGAAGTTGGAAGGGTATTCTTGGGAGGCAGATACCTAATTCGAGTTGAGAAAAAATGTTCACCATATTAAAGAGTAAATCCATATAAGTGTCACTACACAGGAAAATCGGTACAAATCCTGCATGAATGGTATCAAACCACAGATTAATTTTTAAAAAAGGGTCTGCGTCATGATAACTGTTAGGGCAATGAAAGGAAAGGGATGTCTTTTAACATATTTGGAGGACATACCTTAAAATCTTTCATGGATGAGGTATTAATCTGCCCTTAGATCCAGTTGTTATACTCTTAGGTGAACCATTGGGTTTTTTCCTCCGGTTAGGAAGGGGAGTATTAGTCTGGCTAATTGTTTGTTAGTCACAGCTAGACAAAATGTCGCTTGCCACTGGAGATTGGCTTCTACCCCTTCCATGGTTGAATGGTTGCATCTTCTTTGGCAAGAGTAAACAATAGAATTCATCACCTTTCCATTCTGGGATTTATACTCAAATGTGCCCAAAATATGAGAGCCTTTTCATTCCAAAATTACAACTTTGCTACTAAAGAGTAGTTTAATTGAACTGTGTGTGGTTTGGAGCATTAGGGAAGCACCTATGATGAGTTTTATGGAGCTCATCTCTGCATTGATATTCAGATTGCAAATGGATGGTGCAATCTGTTCTCTTAGATATTGGTCTTTTTAGTCAGATGTAATACGTTGAGCTCTGTATCGATTATATTGACTTATTTGTTTTTCTTTACCATCTGACATTGTAATGCTTTTTATTCAATAAAAATAATTTTAAAAAAAGGAACGCTTCTTTTCCTCTCAGAAACAAAATGGCCACCGAGGCTATAGTAGATAGAAGTCACTGAAATTTGGAATTTTGTTCAAGTTGGCCCTGAAGTAGCTACAGTTTCAGTGAAATATAACCCACATCGGCACTTTGTTAGATTGAAAATGTAATATATGAACAATGTAGAACTTAAATTAAAAGATTTTTTTTCCTCTAATGATGGCAGCTGAAGCCCATGTTTAGAGCACCAAAAGAAGTGTGATGTCAGTGTGGGCTGTCTGAGGTTTAATCTTTCTTGTATATTGTGTATATAGTGCTAATGGGGAGATTTTGTTAAATTAAAGACAAAAAAAAGTAGCACCATTGTTCTGTGCCATCTAGTGACTGAAGCAGATAGTGCAGCATGCTGGTGCCAAAGGATAGTGACACCTAGTGGCCACAAAGTATAACACACTGCTTGACACTGCTACGGCATATCTAATGGTTCAGACTCTTAATTCAGCCTATGCTATGTTTACAGTAAGTAAACAGCTATTCCATTCATTAACATTGCTTAGACTCAATGTTTTATAAATAAATGTTAATGTTTATTTTTACCTAATGTTTGGCACTGAGTGATCTTCAGACAAGCCATCTACCTGAACTTGTAGGGCCTCAGAAGGTGGTGTACTTAAGAGTACAGCGCCCCCTGTACTCTTGCTGGGAAGGAGTGAGAGAGGCGGAGGCATCGTTGGTGCTATTTAAGAAAAGTCAACAAGGGGCAGACATCAAAATGAGCTACAGAGTCCAACCAAGGACCTGTGGTGGGACTGGAAGGGAGCGTGATAAATTAAGGCCGGAGTGCTACAGGGCAAAAATATATTTATGAAAGCATTGCAGCCTCTACAGCTTCCCAATACAGACTGCTGCCTTGGAGTCTGTGACAATGTCTGAGAATTGCCAGTGGCCACCCAGGACTGGACCGCTGGCCTGTGTATTACTTTTTGGCCTGTTGCAGACTGAGCGTTCCAATCAATACTCTCTGTGACTTATGAAAGGTTTCATGGCACGGATGCTGGCGTGAAGCCAAGCTCTGCCTTGTCCGTGAATTTCTCTGATGGCCCTTGAATTAAGTCTTTTTCTAAAGCTTCAGACATTTCACTGTACAAGCCCACAGCCTCTGACAGAACTCCGCTTATTGAGTGAAATGAGGAAAAAGGAATTTTGATCTTCCATTTAAGCTAAAATGGTCACAGATGTTATCCCAGGCTCTTTTTTTTTTTATTGTTATTGTTAAGTTATTAAATTAAGAGTCTCAAATTGGAACATGTTCCCACCAGCATGGACTGAGATAATGTTGCAGTTCCTGGCTGGAGGAGGGCAGGCGCTCCCGACATTCACATTTTCCTGTTCGTTGCAGCCTCTGACCTTCTTCTCCTCTATCAGCAAAGCCCTTCTGGTGGATTGCTCTTTTTCTCAGGCATGGATAGGGAGACGAGTTTTTCTTTAATAATCTCCCTCTCTTTTATTTGCTTTCCGTATGCGATTGTATTTGAGTGGCAAGTCATTACACTAAGGATTCTAACTCAAAAATGTTTGTAAGTCGGGGTAAAGGTGTTATATCATCCCAGGACTCATTTCTTAGTGTGGGGTGTACTGTTTGAAAGCACAGAAGCCCTGTGGATGCATAAGGTTTTATTTAAATGTAAATACGTGGGATGTTAGATCGGTGTTTTAAGTTTGCCAATGTAAATCCCTATCACTGATGGGCAAAAATCTTGCAATCTTACCTTAGGATCCCAAAAATGCTGCCCATTATCTTGGAATTTGCAATTGGGCAGTTTAATGGGTCACAACTCAAGAATTTTTGAAGGAGTTAATAAACATGTGGATAAAGGTGAACCGGTAGATGTAGTGTACTTGGATTTTCAGAAGGCGTTTGACAAAGTTCCTCATGAGAGGCTTCTAGGAAAAGTAAAAAGTCATGGGATAGGTGGTGATGTCCTTTCATGGATTGCAAACTGGCTAAAAGACAGGAAACAGAGAGTAGGATTAAATGGACAATTTTCTCAGTGGAAGGGAGTGGGCAGTGGAGAGCCTCAGGGATCTGTATTGGGACCCTTACTTTTCAATATATTTATAAATGATCTGGAAAGAAATACGACGAGTGAGATAATCAAATTTGCAGATGATACAAAATTGTTCAGAGTAGTTAAATCGCAAGCAGATTGTGATAAATTGCAGGAAGACCTTGTAAGACTGGAAAATTGGGCATCGAAATGGCAGATGAAATTTAATGTGGATAAGTGCAAGGTGATACATATAGGGAAAAATAACCCATGCTATAGTTACACAACGCTAGGTTCCATATTAGGTGCTACAACCCAAGAAAGAGATCTAGGCGTCATAGTGGATAACACATTGAAATCATCGGTTCAGTGTGCTGCGGCAGTCAAAAATGCAAACAGAATGTTGGGAATTATTAGAAAGGGAATGGTGAATAAAATGGAAAATGTCATAATGCCTCTGTTTCGCTCCATGGTGAGACCGCACCTTGAATACTGACTACAATTCTGGTCGCCGCATCTCAAAAAAGATATAATTGCGATGGATAAGGTACAGAGAAGGGCTACCAAAATGATAAGGGGAATGGAACATCTCCCCTATGAGGAAAGACTAAAGAGGTTAGGACTTTTCAGCTTGGAGAAGAGACGGCTGAGAGGGGATATGATAGAGGTGTTTAAAATCATGAGAGATCTAGAACGGGTAGATGTGAATCGGTTATTTACTCTTTCGGATAATAGAAAGACTAGGGGGCACGCCATGAAGTTAGCATGTGGCACATTTAAAACTAATCGGAGAAAGTTCTTTTTTACTCAACGCACAATTAAACTCTGGAATTTGTTGCCAGAGGATGTGGTTAGTGCAGTTAGTATAGCGGTGTTTAAAAAAGGATTGGATAATTTCTTGGAGGAGAAGTCCATTACCTGCTATTAAATAAGTTGACTTAGAAAATAGCCACTGCTATTACTAGCAACGGTAACATGGAATAGACTTAGTTTTTGGGTACTTGCCAGGTTCTTATGGCCTGGATTGGCCACTGTTGGAAACAGGATGCTGGGCTTGATGGACCCTTGGTCTGACCCAGTATGGCATGTTCTTTTCTTCTTAATCTACTGAAAAATGGTGTACTAGCCTCAGGGAAAATAAGAAGGTGTCTACAGCTTGGGGCTGGGGAATATTACCTTACGAAGAGACCCAATCCAAAAAAGGTGAAGGGTTTCCAGTTTGTTTATTTCATATAATTTGTACAAACAGCAAATTCCATGCATTATTACAAACACCCAACACAGAGCTATGTCAACTCAAAAGCATATTACAAAGACTCTCTTCCTCCAGCTGTGCCACATCTGTAGAGATGATGCACATGGTGAATGGAGCAACTGTTAATTTTAAACACCGCAACAATTTATAGTTAATCAGCACTGACTCTTTCCCATCAAATGTGCTGTCCAGACATGAAAGCAAGATGTTACATCTGAGTGTTGAGATCTGCTCTGCATATCCAGGGCTGTCACTGGAAAACGATCAGATATTATAAGGAAGCCTGCGGTGTCTGTGCACGCACACACACGGGTGTAGTCCCTATGGGTACAGTACTTATACCCCATTCTTCATGCAGGTTCAGAATGCTGTTTTCTTTTTCAGCATATCAAGGATCCCAAGGCTGGAACTGATGACAGGCATCCCCCCTAACATGCACAGGGTTAATTTCACAAGACAAGAATTCAGTTTCATGGCTGTGACCCAGTCTACAGCTGGGTAGGAATGAGCTGACATGTGAGGATTAACACACTCAGAGGTCCAATTTTCGTGGAAAATATTGTACATGGATTAGAAAATGCAATCTCAGGCATTGATTTCCTTCCTCTACCAAAACCCATCCCCGGGAATGCTTTGTTCTTCAGAACCCTTCCCGATCACTTTCACAATGCACAGTACGTATGCAACATTAGACTGTTCGCTCTAGCAATGTACTCAGGTACTTACATCTCAAGGAGCTGCCCAAACACCAAGCTCCCCATTTTCTGCCAGTGGAGTAGAAGATCCTGGCTCCTTCCTGTCTTTGCGGGAGAAGCTTTCCTTTGACTTCCACTCATTTCAAGAACTGGAAACCCAGGCTAGGCCACTGCCCCTCCTTGCTGCTCCTCCCTGACTCCCTGCATAACTACTCAGGTTTTCAATTTCCAAAATTTTTCAAACTCTCCCAGTGCCTTGTGGGAGGCAGTTTTTTTATATTCTCCAGATATGTACATGCCCTTTGGAGGAAGACCCAAATTCTGCATCTACCACTTGAACTTCTTCTGAAACGTCTTGCCAGCAGATTCCCAATGTTAAAAGACAGAACACACTTCAGGACATCTCTGAACTCTCTTTGAACCCTCCACTGCTGGAAGATTCTCAGTGATAGAACATAGCCACACCCCAAGGCACCACTAGTTCACTTCTAGTGGCCAAGAAGGGGCCACACCTGTATTTAAGTTTACTGTCATTTTTATGGTGCGTTACTGGGCACAATAATTGTAGAAAAAAACAGAAAAATTTACTTTAAAAAAAGTTAAATGTTTACAGTGGCGCGCAAAAAACAAAATTGTATATCTGTGAATTACATTATGGTAATGGACTGACTAACTTTCTAGTTTCCATCTTTTATATTTAGGGCAGCTTAAATGTTTCAATTTCAATGGGCCTCCCTCTGTACAGTTTTTATTGGAGTTGTGTTTAGTTTTGTTTGTTGACTATTTTATGTTTAATAACTGTTGGCTTTTAATGGGTTTGTTTTGTTTTTGCTTTGATTGGGGTTAGTGATTTTCTCACTTGTATATTTTAATGATTGCTATATTTTTATTATGAATTTTTGTTTTCAATGATTTGAATTATGCACATTCTGTATCTATTTTGTTGTAGTCAGCTTAAAGTGTTTACAATTCAAGGAGGTTATAAATCTGCTCAGTAAAAAAAAAGATTTAAAAAGTCCTCTTTGAACTGCAAATCTGGGGGTGGGCATTAGGAAATGACAGCGGAAGATGTACAACTATAGAGTTTAAATCACAAAAACAGAAGCAACCACCTCTCAATATTGTCACTCAACTGCCAAACCTCCAAATAAGAGGGAATACTCGGGGGCCTCACTCTCTTTTCTTTATTTCAGATTGCAGATAGGAACCGGTACTCGCTCCTTGAGGGCCCATGGTCCTGAACACTCTGAAGATTCTCTAATGCCTGGAAGCAATCGCAGATACAGACGTTTGTGAGTTACCATCGCTCTCTCAGAGCTTTCCCTGGAACCAGGTACTCGCTCCTCGAGGGCCTAACCCTTTCCAGCTACTGAGCTTCCTCAAGACCTTATGTGAGTTTTGTCATCTAGTTCTGGCTATGAACACAGCATACCTTATCTATTCACTATCTATAATTTCTCTACAGCTCCGCAATCCTGGGATCGCTGTTCCAGTACCTGAGGGACTTCAGCCCTGCCAGGCATATCAGCTCACTACTGCCACCTCTGGTGGTTCTATTATCCTGTCTAATAAAAGAATTATCTGTGTCTGTCTCCGTACCCAAGCCTAGCCGGTGGTCCCTCTCAGGATATCCTCCTGGGGGCGCAGTCATCTGCCATCTGCCCAAGGATCCACCTATCTACATTCCTCTACAGCTGAGTGCCCTCTTCAAGCACTCCGCTGGTAACAGATTGCTACTCCCTTCTCCATCAGGAGTCTTCAGCAACAAATTCATAACAGATTGCTACTCCGCAGTCTAAACCCTAACAGATTGTTTACTACTCCCTCTACAGGAGCTGAGCATATCAGATTGTTAACTCCTCCTTCATAGGAGCTGAAACCTAACACTCACTTGATTACGCTCTTACAACACAAATATATGACGGCCAGTTCTCAGTCGCTGGAGGCACGGACCACCTGTTATTCCATTTGGAACAAATTCTGGATGTCTCTTCCATCTTCCAAGAAAGACCTTATCAATGGACATACAAAATATACCTACACAGCCTCTGCGATGGATTCCTCTTAGCCCTAGATGGAGAAGAAACTTCAGGTCCTGCAAGGAGGGGGGGGGGGGGGGTGGAAGGAGGGTTGGGGAGTTAAATTGTTCTTAAAGTAACCATTTGAGACATGTCAACTATGCTCATGTAAAACAATATCTTTCCAATAAAGAAAAGAGACCTCCGATTGGAAACGTACACCCCTAATCGCCCTGTTGGCCTGTATTGCTAATAGCAAAGGCTCCATCTGCAATATAAAAAGTAAGGGGGACAAAGGACATCCCTGCTGCGTTCCCCTCCTAATAACAAATGGATCCGATTGCTCTCGATTTGTAAGAATAATAGCCCTAGGGTCCTGGTAAAGTAATTGGACTGCATGATAAAAAAAACCCATCAAAGCCCATCCATCGTAAGATGTAAAACAGATATTCCCACTCCACCCAATCAAAGGCTCTTTCGGCGTCAAAACTTATGGCCAGATAAGGAGTATTGGTGTGTTGGCATATTTCCATTGCAGCTAGTACCCGAATATTAGAGAGAGCGTAACGCTTTCATATAAAACCGACTTGATTATTGCTGATCAAAAAGGGAAGAAAATTTGCCAAACGGTCAGCCATAACCTTGGCTAACAATTTTTGATCAAAGTTGATTAACGAGATCAAGCAATATGACTCAGGAAGCAAGTGATCTTTGCCTGCTTTGGGAATAAGAGTTATATGGGAATGATTCACAATCGGAGGGTAAGTACCAGTGGCAATAAGGTATGAGTACAACAGTGACAATGGAGTAGCCATTTTTTCCATAAGACATTTATAAAATCTGGCAGAGAACCCGTCTAGTCCCGGGGCTTTAAGTCATTTAGATTTGAAAATGGTGAGTTTAAATTTCCGTTGCCATGATGGAAGAATTGAAAGCCTCCTTTTGAGAGTCTGTAAGACAAGGGATCTTTAGGGGGGCACAAAAACTAGCACACGCCTCCTCTGCCCACCCTTCGGACCCATACAACTTAGAGTAATAATCACGAAATATGTGTAAAATAGACTGGGTATTGGTCTCCACCTGACCAGTCTGATTCCATAACCCTGAAATATAACGAGAAGATCTGATCAGGTGGGATATCACAAGAAGAAGATCTGATCAGGTGGGATATCAATTTGCCAGCCTTATTGCTGTATTGATATAATTTAAATTGATAATTCAACAGGCTTTTGGTAGCCCGTTGATGAATTAGGGAATTCAGTGTACATTGTACAGAGAGATAATTCTCCTGGGCGCTCTGCATATTGGACTGAATCAGCTGAGCCTAAGCTTTACACAATTGTACACTCAGCTGCAAAATTCGTTGATTCAAGATTTTCCTTCTATGGGCTGTATACGCGATGATATCACCTCTTAAAACTGCCTTGGCAGTGTACCAGAATAGGATGGGGTGGTCCTTATGCACTTGGTTTAAATTAGCATAATCAGACCATCTCTCTTCTAAATATTGCTGGAATTGCGTGCCCTCCGCCAAATAATAGGGAAATCTCCACACCCGAATGGCATTAACAGAGTGCTTCAATTGCAGGTCTACCCAAACCGGTGCATGATCAGAGACTATGATACCTTCGATTCCCGCTGCTTGTATTTTTGGAAAAATGTGACTACCAATGAGAAAATAATCTAGACGAGAGTAAGTTGCATGGGCTCAGGAAAGATGAGTGAATTCCTTCTCCCCCGGATGCAGGGTGCGCCATGTGTCCACTAAGTGGAGAGCATTCTCCAAAAAAGTGGGGCTCTTTCCCATCCCTGTCTCAATATGACGGTGTTGAGAGGCATCTAACTGAGGACCTCGGATAGAGTTAAAGTCTCCCCCCCACGATAATTTGCTCTGCCAGGTATGGAAGTAAATGTTGATAAATGACCTGAAAAAAAACCCTGGATGATAAACATTAGGGGCATATAGATTACATAGGATCAATCTCTTGGTATACACTTCCGCCACTAAAATAATAAAGTGGCCCTCTGGGTCCTTAATCTTTCTGAATCTTAATGGGCAAAATGTTTATTGATCAGAATGGCCGCCCCTGCCGACCGAGAGGCGGCAGGGGCGTAGTGAGTACTCCCCACCCAATTTTTACAGTTTCACATGCTCGGAATCAGAGAGATGAGTTTCCTGCACTGCCTCTCTATAGCTGGGCAAACCTGATGCAGGTAGCAAGTTACCCAGGCAGTAGGCGAAACATTCAAATCTCAGGTTTTGTCCGGGTGATTCCCAAAAACTATCCAGACAAAGCCTTTGAATATCCAGCTCTATACATGTCCATTTTCGAAGGGAAATGCTCTGCAGAGGTGGCTCACGTAACTCCCCAGACCTGCCGCATGAAGTCACCCTGGCTTCAAAGTACACCCCAAAATGCAGGCTCACTAATAATTCAGAATGAACTCTCACTGTGCGCTTTTCCTCCTCCGACCTCCTCTGACTGCTCCCCGCGGGGAAATGTTTGCGCATTGCCACACACACTGCATGTACCGGGGGCTGGAGGGGGAACTTTCAAAAACGGGAAACACAGGTTTACCCAGTAAGAAATGCTGAGAGGAGTCAGACGGGGTCTTCAGCCCTGACACTGCCTGCCAGAGGTTATCTGTAAGGTAAGATTTCAAAAATACAAGGTCCCCCTTGGAAGGTGTGAGCTGAACACTGCACTGTCAGGTGAATTTTTAAAGGAGTTACGCATGTAAATGTAACAGACTATCGTAGCAATTTTCAAAAGCCATTTAGCCACATCAAGTGCACTTAACACAGTAAAATCTATCGACAATTCAATGGCATATATTGCAGCAATTTTCAAAAGGCCACTTGCAAAGAGTAAAGTGCATTTACAGGTGTAAAACCCAGTTTTAAGCATGCAAATGCTTTTGAAAATCAGGCCCTGAGTAAGAAACCTTGCTGTTTCTGGTGAATTGGTTCTATGTTTTTATTTATCTGTTTCATCGTATTTAAGTATAACTGGTACAACTCACAAACTTCCATTGATTTTATTTATTGATCGATTCTGTTATGAATGCTCTGAGTTTTGTTCTTCGCGTCAGACTAAGGCTGGAGGCTGCAGAATACAAGTTGGTTTTTTGTTTGGTTTTTTAATAAATAAATATTTATCTGCTCCATAATCCAATGTCCTAAGCGCATTACAGTAAATGCAATAAAACTACTCCTGGTATTTCCAGAACTGCCTGCCTTTCACACATTCCTTTCACACTACCAACTTTTGGTCTTTTCTGTGTTTTTGTCTTGTCCACTCTTCGTGCTGAGGGCACACTTTGGAGCCATTTGCCCAGGCAAACAGCAGGATTTTCAGAAAGATGCACATCTGCACCCCCTTCTTAGCCACCTCACAAAAGAGCCGGCGCAAAGCACATGGGCCTCGTGCAATAATATTCAAGGAGACGCTCTCTGCATTGTAAACTCTGGGCACTAAAGCATCCTCCTACTTTATAACTGGTGAGGGACGGGGAGTTTAGAAATTATCCTTGCTTTGTAATTAATCTGATGATTATCCCATTCCAAGCAAAAGCTGTGCTACCGTGCACTCTGTGTGAAGGGATAGGGTGAAAGGCACATGGCGAGGCGGCGTTCTGCGCTGTTCTGCTCCATTTCAGCTCGTCTTGAATTCCCCTACCACAAGTTTGGGGAAATAACAGCTGATGCCAGAGCTTTCTGGCGAGTCTCCTTTCATAACCGGCTTAAACTACCTGTCAGGGAAGTTACACCTGCGTGCGCGTGCGGGTCTCACGCTCACCGTTACACGGAGCGGTGCTGCCACGCTGTCCAGCGATCACTTTCTCTGGGATCACTAACAGGTAACGTCGGCATTACACAAGTTCATGCGGCAAAACGCATAGGTACTGGGGTATCTTTCCTATGGGTCCCCACCCCCACCGGATGAGCGCTAGCAGAAAGAGAGAGGAAAAGACCCAGCCCGGAGGTCTCTCTCTGCCTCTACACACCACGCACACAGCAATTTCTGGCGCCATCGGGTGTGGCAGGAGACAGGGAATAATGCCCAGCTTCCTCTCTTTCTCTCTCTCTCCAAGATCCTTGTCTCCTCTCCCACTAACTCCCTTCTCCAGAGCTGCTTCTACCTCCTTCAAGTCTGTTCTTCCTCCTTTTCCTCCCTCCTCGGAGCCAAGCCCTCCCTGGAGCAGCATGGTCTCGCTCTTGCTCCTCTCCCCTTATGAATCTTTGCTCACACCCTGCCCTTGTCCTTCTCGGTCCCCCCCCCCCCCCCCACCACATGTTGTCCTATGCTGGTGGCACGGTGCGAGCAGTCACAGCAGAGGGAAGGCAGGCAGCCCTTCTCCCCTGCACTGCTACTCCTATCCCCCCCACCCCCACCGCTGCCTGTTGGGCCTCACTGTAGTCTCCTGCTGACGGTGACTAAAGCCACAGGGGAAGGCAGGAGCAACAGTGCAAGGGAGGGAAAAACTGCATCCTGTGCCTACTCCAGCTTTCCTGAAGCTCTGGAAAGTTCCGGGCAAAGCATGTGTAGCCCCCTCCTCCGAAAAGGGGATTAGGGGCTTTGCCGGTTGTTCGCCGGTCTGCTGCATGACTGTTCGCGAGCAGGGTGGGGGAGATATACGCCAGGGAGCCCGGGGCGATTCCAATGGGACTCGGACAAATCACGCTTCGCGCTCAAGCTCCAGCAAATCACTTTACTCCATAATCAACTTCTTCAGGACAAACAATTTGGCAGAAAGTACATTTCTGCCTGAGGAGATGGATCAGTATTCTCCGTGGGGGGAAGCCGATAGGCCACACTCTCCCAGAATCCCTTTAGCTTCTCACTCGCAGGACCCCCCCCCCCCTGTTGGTCTGGCTCTAGTGGTCCCTAGTAACACAGTCAATGGCGGCAGATAGACACCGAAATGGCCCAGCCAGGTCTGCCCAGTTCAGATTCTTCCACTTTGGGTGGCTGTGCACGTGAATTCCCACCCGACTCCCATTCCTCTAACAGTTGTAGCTGCCGCGCTGTGCCTCTGCTTCCTAGGATGTGCCTGAGTGCTGTCCGCTTTCCTTAGACTGTGATGTGTTGCGCCGCTGGACAGTCTCCTTGGAGTGCAGTACCGGATGGCTAGAAAAGCTCGGGGACACTCCTTCTCTGCACCAAAACTACTGCGAGTAGCTGAGGCTCCCCAGAACCCTTTCCGGAGAACCAAAACTAAAGAAAAAGAAGGATTTTCTCGTCCTGGCAACGAGAGCTCTCTTCCCGAATAGTGAGGAATCTCTGCACAAATTCTCCGGTCCACGGCCTCAGACAGAGAACAAAAAAGGTGAGAAAGCCTTGGTTGCGCGTTTTCCTCTCCCGGTTCTCCAAAAATCAGGAGGCGCGATCACAAGCCCCCCTTCCTTTGGGCCTGTGGCTACTGCCAAGCCAGAGCACAGAGCAGGCCCCGTCTGTGTCCCTCCTGCAGCTCACAGCAGGGGGGAGAGAGAGGGAAAACACTCCCACTGCCAATGCTCTGCAAATCCTCTCTCTCTCCCCTTCCAGAAGATTTTATGGTCTCTCTCTCTCTGTCATTTTAGGAATGATCCAGTTCTGCAACCTCCCAAAGGGCTGCTGAGGCCCAACTGATCCACAACGGTGTCCTGGCTGAAAGGGACATATTACTTAGTCAGGAATCCTGTGGGTCCTTGCACCTGTCGTGGTGGAGGTCGGTGGACCTCAGAAAGGGACCCAGGCGTGCCACGACGGGCGGTGGATGACAGATGCTGCTGAGAAGGCAGGAGCTGATGGAAGCTGTGAGCGTTTTGGCTGCCGTGAGGAGACAGGAAGTGACGATTCTTGTCTGCGCGCAGGGAAGACAACTCTCAGTGGAACTGGCAAAGCCCAACTGGTTTCCTGGGGTTTGGAGAATGCGGAGGCTGCTCCAGGGCCATCTGCTCAGACCGCTGGCTCTGTGCTTCGGCCCAATGCAAGTTAAAAATGCATGAGGTGTCGTGAAAACCACTGGAACCAGGAGCTTTACGATGGAAACCCTGGCAGAGAACTGGCTCTGACAGACACCCAGAGAAAAAAAAAATGTAAGAGGCACAAGTAAGAAGTATAATTAAACAAAGATTAAAAATAAAAATTAAAAGAGACACAAATGAAAGGTAGGGAGCTAGGGCCACCGAACAATTAGAGAGCCCATCTCCTTTTTCCCCAATCTCTTGTGGTTAGGATTCACCTCCAGCTCCAGGTCCTACCAGAAAAGGTTTGAGAGCGGCATCTCCGCCCAGAGTGGCAGAAGGAAAAGCGGAAGAAGGAAGAAAGAAACTTAGGGAGGACAGTTTTGAAGACATCCTGACTGAAATGTCCCCTTCCATAGTGCGTACCCTTGTAGCTGCATTCCTGCAGGTGGGCACGTTCAGCTCAGGGGAGGGAAAACAGCGCGCCTACACGGGACAGCCGTAGGTGCCCGTGCTGCTCCGCCCTCGCTCAGCCCCCAACACAAAAAGCACATGCAAAGTACACGGCGGCCTTCACGTGCGCACTTCCATCACATCATTTTACATAGAAACATAGAAATGACATAGAAATGACGGCAGAAGAAGACCGAATGGCCCATCCAGTCTGCCCAGCAAGCCTCACACATTTTTTCTCTCATTCTTATCTGTTACTCTTAGCTCCTTGTTCTATTCCCCTTCCACCCCCACCATTAATGTAGAGAGCAGTGATGGAGCTGCATGCAAGTGAAATATCTAGCTTGATTAGTTAGGGGTAGTAGGGGCAGTAACCGCCGCGATAAGCAAGCTACACCCATGCTTATTTGTTTTACCTAGACTATGTTGTACAGCTCTTGTTGGTTTTTTTTTTTCTTCTCCCCTGCTGTAGAAGCAGAGAGCCATGCTGGATATGCATTGAAAGTGAAGTATCAGGCACATTTGGTTGGGGTAGTAACCGCCGTAACAAGCCAGCTACTCCTCGCTTTGTGATTGCGAATCCTTTTTTTTTCTTCACCCCTGTCGTTGAAGCTATGCAGGATATGCGTGAAGCATCAGTTTTTTGTTTTTGTTTTTGTTTTTTTTCCCCCTGCCGTTGAAGCAGAGAGCTATGCTGGAAATGCGTGATGTATCAGTCTTTCTCCCATGCCGATGCAGCAGAGAACCATGCTGGATATGCATGGAAAGTGAAGTATCAGGCACATTTGGTTTGGGGTAGTAACTGCCGTAACAAGCCAGCTACTCTCCGCGTTTTGAGTGCGAACCCTTTTTCTTCTCCTTTGCCGTTGTAGCAGAGAGCTCTGCTGGATGTGTGAAGTATCAGTTATTCTTCTCCCCTGTCATTGAAGCAGAGAGCTATGCTGTATATGCATTGAAAGTGAAGTATCAGGCATATTTGGTTTGGGGTAGTAACCGCCGTAACAAGCCAGCTACTCCCCTCTTTATGAGTGCAAATCCTTTTTTCCATTACCTCTTGCTGTTGAAGCTTAGAGCGATGTAGGAGTCACAGTAAGCATGTGTATGTTTATTTAATAAGGGTATTGTGTCAATAGCCATCATTCTGGCGAGTCACCCACTCTTCATTGGTGGCCTCTTGACTTTATGGATCCGCAGTGTTTATCCCATGCCCCTTTGAAGTCTTTCACAGTTCTGGTCTTCACCACTTCCTCCGGAAGGGCATTCCAGGCATCCACCACCCTCTCCGTGAAGAAATACTTCCTGACATTGGTTCTGAATCTTCCTCCCTGGAGCCTCAAATCGTGACCCCTGGTTCTGCTGATTATTTTCCTACGGAAGAGGTTTGTCGTTGTTTTTGGATCATTAAAACCTTTCAAGTATCTGAAAGTCTGTATCATATCACCTCTGCTCCTCCTCTCCTCCAGGGTGTACATATTTAGATTCTTCAATCTCTCCTCGTACGTCTTTTGAAAGTCTTTTGAAAGTCTTTTGAAAAAGTCTTTTGAAAAAAAAAGTCTTTTGAAAGTCTCCTCGTACGTATTTTGAAAGGGAAACGATGAGGGTTTACTTCCCTCTGAGACCCGATGCAGTGTACACGGCTTAAAATAGCCTGGGAGTTATCTGGCCAAATGCCCACTTTTAAATATTTTGGGCACTTGCTCAGCTACACTTTAGCCGGATATCCCGTTATCTGGCCAAAATTTAGACGGATAATGTAGGGGCATTTCTGGGCGTAGTTAGGTTACCAGATAAGTTATCCAGCTAACTTTGATATTCAGATATCTGGCTAACTCTCATTCAGGCCAATACTGTAAGGTATGCGGGAAAACGTGTGCTCAGTAGAGATGTGCTTCGGGTAAAAATTTCGTATCAGGCTTCGTTTCGGGGCCCCACCATGGGAATTTCGTTTTTCCCGTGGTTCGGGGGTTTGTTTTTTTTCAGGGGCCCAGATTTTTGGGATAGTGCGCACTAACCTGGCAGAGTTAGTGCGCACTATCGGGAGGGCGCACTAACTCAAAAATGAATTTTTTCCGAAATTTTGGAAAAAATTCAATCGTTTTTTGGTTCTCCCGAACCATTCCAAATTAGGAAATTTCGTTGACATTGCCTAATTCGTGATAAATGATTGCACATCCCTAGTGCTCCCAACACACGCCCAGCCACCTCTCCTGGGTGGGCGATTCTGTATTTAAATGAGGGGTCGCGCTAAAAAGAGGCACAAAGGACAATAGCACGTCCCTAGCACCTCCTTAGCAGCGGAAACCCAGGAGAGATGGCTGTCAGCGGGTTCAGAAAACCGACGATCAGTTTTACAAGTGTCCATTTTCCGAACACATAAAATCGAGCGTCCGTTTTCCTTACCTGACCCGCCGGCACATTTAAAAAAACATTTTTTTTTTAACCTTTTTGGTTCCTCCAACTTAATATCGCTAAGGATATTAAGTCGGAGGATGTACAGAAAAGCAGTATTTTCTGCTTTTCTGCACACATTTTCGGGCTGCTCAGAAATTAACGCCTGCCCTTGGGCAGGCGATAATTTCTGAGCGTAAAATGTGCGGATTGGGCCCACATTATTTTTGGTATCTGGGGCGAATGACTAATAGCCTCATCAACATGTACTTGCATGTGATGAGTGCTATTAGTGTCAGGGGGGGGAGGGGGTTGGACGCATGTTACGGACGCACTAAACCCCTTACTGTATAAGGGGTTGTGGACGTGCATCCAAAACGCACGTCCAACAGCGTTGGACGTGCGTTTTGGATGCGCGTTGGACGTACAGTATCGCGTTGGACGTACAGTATCGGCCTGACTGTGCCATAGAGCAGAAGTGAGCAAACTGGGGGCATGAACAATTCTGAAGGGGGCACACTGGCTGCCCAATCAGAGAAGGGAAAATAGCTATGCTACCAAGACTTGGTACCAGGGAGGCACTGCAAGTTCAGGAGGGAGGGAGATCTGTCAGAGCATAGTGACATCACTGTGAGCGCGCCGTGGCTTAGCCATGTGTCTCTTTCGGTGGATCAGGGAGAGGAGCTGCTTCTGCTGTTGCGGAAAGAGGCAGAACGAGACATGAGAGCAGCCACTGCGGCATTCCACAACCCAGGACGGGCTACCAGTCTGAGATCTCAGCCTGGGGGGGAGATTCCTGCTGCTGCGGGTCCCTACCCAGGGGGAGAGATCAGAGCTGTTGGCCACCAGGGGAGGGAGAAGTGGTGGGGTAGATGAAGGGAATGGGAAATGAGGCCAAAGAGTGAGGAGGTGGAATGGGAGAATAAGGCAAAAAGTGTAAAACACATTAAATAAACAAATAAAATCATGAGAAAATATAAAAGATGGCAAACTTAGAAAAATACAAAAAGAGAGAAAAATATAAAAAAAATTAGTGAAAACAATAAAAAAGCAAAGAAAACAAAAATTGGCCAGGCTGGGATGGCTATTTTCTCAGCTCCTAAAAACATTTGGGTGACACCTAAGTTTTTAAAAATTTTTTCCAACCCTTACCATGTGGTATGGGCCTGCTTGTTTGGGTGTCATGCGTCTTTGTCTGGGCGTGGAGTGTGCGTCTGTGTTTGCGTGGTGTGCTGTGGTGTGTGTGTGTGGTTTATGTTTCTTTGCGTGCTGTGGTCTGTATGCCTGTGACTCTGTGTCTGTCTCTGTGTCTGTCTTCGTCTCTGCGCCTGTCTAGAGTTTCTGTGCATCTGTGGGCTGTCTGTGTCTATCTGTATGAGGGGTCCCCGAGTCTGTCTATGTCTATCTAGGTGTCTGGTTTGCTCTCTGTCTGTCTGGGTGTGAGGTGTCTGCGGCTCTGTATCGTATGTGTACATATGAGCTACTCCTTTCAGCCACTGGTTGGCAGTGTGGCTGCCTGATGTCTACCCTTCATCCACTTATTTATTTAAAAGCATTTCTTGCTCGACAGTACAAAGTTTGGGGCGGGGTACAATAAAAACATTCAGAAAAAAAACAAACAACAAATGAAGCGTTATCTGCGTTACAGAATTATACAGATCGGAAGAAATGGCACATGCAAAGTAGCTGCGAGCTGCAAGGTGAGAAAGTACCAACTGAAGAGGAGAAAAAAAAATGTGGTGTCAATGAAATGCATCTGCAAAAGAGGGATTTTTAATCATTTCTTGACTTGCTTTGAATCCTGCGTGAGCCGTAGAGATGCAGCGAGGGAATGCCATAGAGTAGGACCACATATAGAAAATGAACACTCGCCCGTGGAGGCTAGGTGGGCAGTTTTAGGAGCAGGGACACACAACAGGGACTGGCTTGAGGATCAGGGGGTCCTGGCTGGAGCGTGAATGCGAAGGAGAGAGCTGATCCGGGGGGGAGTTAAGGTTAAAAGTAAATTGTGAATGGAAACGGCAGTTTTAGATTTAATGCGTGCAGAAATTGGTAGCCAGTACAGATGTTTTAATATGGGTGTGATATGATGACGAATTGGCGATCCAGTGAGTGAGGCATGTGGTGGCATTCTGGGCTATCTGAAGTGCACAGAGAGAGTTTTGTGGGAGACCAGCATAAAGAGAATTACAGTAGTCAATAGAAGGAACGAGAAGAGCCTGGAGTACAATGCAGAAATTGTCTGGTTGTAGGATGGCTTTTAGGTGTCTCAATTTCCTTATCTTGAAAAAGGAAGATTTAACCACTGATTTAATTTGTGATGTCATGGAAAGATTGGTGGGTAAGATGGTGCCCAAATTGTAGACTGTGGAGGAAACTGAAATAGTATCACCCAAGATTTGAACAGTCGGGAATTGCAAAGGGAGAATGATGACCTAGAATGAGAATATTTGTTTTTTTGAGATTTAAAGACAGTCAATTGGCAGAGAGCCAAGATCAAATAGATTGAAGACAGACAGAGGCAAAGTGAATTGTGGCAGAGCAAGATAAATAGAGAGGAAAGAAAACGTGAATGTCATTGGCATACCGTTTATAAGACATACCAAGATGCCCAAGGAGGTGACAGAGAGGGGTTAGGTATATAGTAAATAGAACGGCAGATGTAATAAGGCACCTTGATGGCATAATTCTGCTAACTTTAATCTGCTACAAGTGACCTGAGATATAAGAGAAGACAGAGCCTGATATACCAGTTTCAGAGAGATGAGACACTAGGATAGTGTGATCAAGGGCGTCAAAGGCAGAAGAGATATCGAGAAGAAAGGGAATGTAACAAGTGGCAAAGTCAAAACTATGGTGCACAGAACCAAGACTAGAAACAAGTAAAGATTCGGTACTGTGAGGTTGACAGAAGCCAAACTGGTGCTGGCCTACAGCTGAATGCTCATCAATTTAGCAAGGACAGGGAACTCTGACACAGGATGGTAATTAGGCAAATTGGAAGAATCTAGCAAGTGGTTTTGAGTATGGGTAGCACTGAAGCATGTTTAAGAGAAACAGGTAGGGTTCCCGTAGAAAGAGAAAGATTAGCGATGTTAGCTAAAGTAGGTGCTATATCATTACTGCAGCATTTTAGAAGGACAGTAGCACAAGCGTCAAAAGAACATGAAGAATTGTTGGAAGATTGTACTGGTTATTCAATATCCATTGAAGAGGTGTGCGTGCAGCTGTGCCAGCGGGATTCAGCAGGGTTAGGTGAAGTGGAAACGGTGAGCAACTGGAAAATGATGACTAAGGGATAAGGTTTTATTTTGAAAAAATAAAGCAAAAGCTGTAGTAAGAGAGTCATTAGAGGGGGGACTTACCTGTGAAGGTTGAGTAAGAGATCTAGTAATGTAAAATAATTTGCGAGAATTATTACCTGATTTCATGATTCAGTCACTCAGGTACAGATGCTTTGCAGAACTGATGGATATGTAATAGTCATCGAGCAAGGATATTTAATGCGCCAGATTCTCAGAGCAATGGCTCTTATTCCATCAAGTTTCAGTTCGATGCAAAGTGTGTTTAAGGTCCATCAAAATGGAGGAGAACCAGGGTGTGGATTTAGAGCGTTTAAGGCACTATGATCTTCAAGGAGCTAAAGCGCTGGCTACCTTTGTGACTGAATCATGCCATTGGTCAATAAGAGAATCCAGGTCATTAGAGGCAAAGTTTAGCATAGGGATTAACTTCTCCTTAAATTGAATGGGGTCAATATGGCCACGTTTAGTAATCATTTGCTTGTTATCTCGTTCCACTGCTGGAGCGGATTTAAGTTGTAATACAGCATGAATCAAAACCTGGTCAGACCAAGGAACCGATGAAATATGCATATTCAAAGGGGAGAAATAAAAAATGGCTGTGTGTGTGTGTGTATATATAGGTATATTTATCTATATATCCATGAAGTAAGCCATCTTGGGCACCCCAACCAATTGCATGAACGGAAGGGGTTCACAAATCAAAAAGTTTGCTCACCACTGCCGTACAGCAGTCCTAAAGTTAGATGGATAAACCTATCCAGCTATCTTTAAGATAGCCAGCTATATTCAAAAGTGAGGCCGCCCCATTGAATATCCCACCAAAGTTAACCAGGTAAGTTTATCTGGTTAACTTTGCAATCCGGCCAGTGACTGAATATTTCCCCCTAAGTGTTTATCAGTGTTTTATGTGTGCTCTGAGCTCCACGTGCACTGAGGGGATCTCCTACCATAGAAACATAGAAATGATGGCAGAAGAAGATCAAACGGCCCATCCAGTCTGCCCAGCAAGCTTCGCACTTTTTTTTTCCTTCTCATACTTATCTGCTACTCTTGGCTCTTAGTAAACTTTTGGTTCTATTTCTCTTCCACCCCCACCATTAATGTAGAGAGCAGTGATGGAACTGCATCTAAGTGAAATATCTAGCTTAATTAGTTAGGGGTAGTAATCACCGCAATAAGCAAGCTACACCCATGCTTATTTGTTTACCCAGACTATATAATTCAGTACTTGTCTGTATATAGATCCACTTTTCTTCATTCCCTCTTGATATGTGTACTGAGGTCCCACAGGTGGCAGTGGCATATCTGGGGGTGTACATGGGGCTCTGCTATGGTGGGGAAGTTCTTCTTATGGGTATTCAGGGATGGTGGAGGGAAAATGGGCAACTACGAAAACTGGCCCTAGAGACACGGGCAGCGCTTCACCAGGATGCATGTATCCGGATACGACTTGGTTTGCCATAAGGGACTATTTTAAAATGAATCTGATCTGAAGGATATAGCCAGCAGGCTTTACTTGGTGTCTTTCTGAATCATGAGCTTCTCAATAACATGGAGGAGCTGCAGGGAGCAAAAACAAATAAGAAAGCAGAGAGCTCATAGAAATTGTCTGCCCTGATACTGGGAATGGTGTGTGAGTGAGAGAGAAGCTCCCTGCCTCTGAGGTGTGCAGACACTGCACCGGGCTCTGATACTGGGAATGGTGTGTGAGTGAGAGAGACGCTCCCTGCCTCTGAGGTGTGCAGACACTGCACCGGGCTCTGATACTGGGAATGGTGTGTGAGTGAGAGAGAAGCTCCCTGCCTCTGAGGTGTGCAGACACTGCACCGGGCTCTGATACTGGGAATGGTGTGTGAGTGAGAGAGAAGCTCCCTGCCTCTGAGGTGTGCAGACACTGCACTGGGCTCTGATACTGGGAATGGTGTGTGAGTGAGAGAGAAGCTCCCTGCCTCTGAGGTGTGCAGACACTGCACCGGGCTCTGATACTGGGAATGGTGTGTGAGTGAGGGAGAAGCTCCCTGCCTCTGAGGTGTGCAGACACTGCACCGGGCTCTGATACTGGGAATGGTGTGTGAGTGAGTGAGACGCTCCCTGCCTCTGAGGTGTGCAGACACTGCACCGGGCTCTGATACTGGGAATGGTGTGTGAGTGAGAGAGAAGCTCCCTGCCTCTGAGGTGTGCAGACACTGCACCGGGCTCTGATACTGGGAATGGTGTGTGAGTGAGAGAGAAGCTCCCTGCCTCTGAGGTGTGCAGACACTGCACCGGGCTCTGATACTGGGAATGGTGTGTGAGTGAGGGAGAAGCTCCCTGCCTCTGAGGTGTGCAGACACTGCACCGGGCTCTGATACTGGGAATGGTGTGTGAGTGAGAGAGAAGCTCCCTGCCTCTGAGGTGTGCAGACGCTGCACCGGGCTCTGATACTGGGAATGGTGTGCGAGTGAGAGAGAAGCTCCCTGCCTCTGAGGTGTGCAGACACTGCACCGGGCTCTGATACTGGGAATGGGTGTGTGAGTGAGGGAGAG